>NW_020664725.1:15699667-15927194 GCF_002925995.2 Terrapene triunguis | reverse complement strand
GGGGGGGGGGCGAGAAATGCACCCAGTGGATCTGGGGGTTGGGGCTGCAGCAGGTGACAGAGGGGGAGGGTGGATGGATGGGGGGGCTGGTAGGGGTGCTGGGGGCAGAGCAAGGAGGGGGTTAGGGGTAGGGGACAGCGGGGAGGCTTGTGGCAGCTAGCCCCCCCCCTCCTCCTCCTCCTCCTCTCCCCCCTGGACACCTGGCTCAGGTGAGCAGTAGCCTCACCTCTCCCGCCGCTGCGCCCCAGGCTGGAGATGAGACTTTACCCCCGTTCCCTTATCGCGGGGCGGGGCCATGGCTGGGCTCATTAGCATCCCGCCAGCCGGCGCCGAGAGAGGGGCGGGCCGCCCGGCCGCCCCGCCCCGCCCCGCGGTGACGTCGGCGCATCTCATTAGCGGGCGCTCGATCGCTAGGTGCGGGCGGCGCTGGCAGAGCGAAGCAGGTGCCCGGACATGGCGAGTCGGACCGAGCCCAGCGGCTGCTCCGGGCGCGGCGGCGGCGGCGGCGGGGTCCCCGGCATCCTCCCGCTCCCGCTGCTGCTGCTGCTCGCCGCCGCCGCGCTCGTCCCCAGAGGTAGGGCCGGGGGGGGGCTCCGGCCCCATGGCGTCCCAGGCGCCGGGGTGGGGGGCGCCCCCTGACTGCACCCCATAACCCCTGACTGCACCCCATAACCCCTGACTGCACCCCCACAACCCCTGACTGCACCCCCATAACCCCCTGCTGCCCACCAACCCCATACTACATCCCTGTACCTCCCCGCTGCACCCCCTAGCTCCCTGCTGACCCCCTGATCCCCCCCTGCACCCCCATAGTGCCCCCTATAGCGCCCCTTGCACCCCCTACAGCTCCCACTTTATTCCCCTGCCCGTATGGCTCCCCTTCTCCACCCCCTTGTGGTTCTCCTGCAGCTCCCCCTGATCCCCCCCAGCACCCCCCGCCCCATAGCCCCTCTCCTGCCCCCCGCCGCTCTGCCCCCGGGCAGGGCCACTCTCGGGGCTGGCTGCGGTTCCCCTCTGTCTGGCTTTCCAAAGCAGAAGTTGCCCCCCCGTGACTTGGCTCCGGCTCCTTCCCCAGGCCCTGACTCACTGTGCGTCTCCCTTCAGCAGCCGTGCTGGGGGGCAGGGGTTTGGGGGGGCAGGGGTTTGGGGAGGGGGGGGCAGGTTTCTTCTCCCCATTTCCTCTCTTTCTTTGGCCAAGCCGGGCGGCAGGCAGCGACCGTGTGAATTAAACATCTCCGCCCCGCTCAGTGGTTTGAATCCAGCCCGGCTGCTGCCTCCTGGGCTTGCAGACTCCCGGACAGGCTCCTGCTTCTCTAAATCTTGCAGGGACGTGGAGGTTGGAAGGACTAGTTCAGATCCAGTGTTGGGAGTCTCAGCCCCTGGTGTTACAGGGGCTAGCTGCGTGTTGTAACTAGAAGGGGATATTATTTCCTTCCCTCTCTTGCAAACATGTTTCTCTTCCAACAGCAGCGCCTGTGAGTGTTGGCAAGATTGGAAATGAAGAGGGCAGTGTTTGCTTTCCATAACAAAAGGGAGAGAGACAAATCACTGTCAGATCACTCTTTGCACTGCTTCAGATAATGCTGTTTGCCGATTTCTTTTCGCCCAGACCTCCCTCAATACATACAGGTGTGGAATAGATCAGATTGAACATCCCTTGTGCAGAGAACCGATGATCAGTTACATCAGCAGCAACAAGTAGCAAAAAATAAAAAAAAAAATTTGCCATATCAGAAAGAAGGTTGAGCTGTATTGTGGCCTGAAGGTTGTTCTCTGGCTGCTTAAAAAAAGTCTTCTAGTATTTCTCGCTCTGTTTTGGTTTTACCAGTTATTTTCACAATTATGTAAATAGTATGCAGTTGAGTAAATCGTAATGTGCTAGGTCAAGCCCTTGAGAGGATTATTCCATGCCAAGCATTTTTAAAAAGTGCTCTGTTTCCTCCAAGCCATTTATTTTATAGACTAAATGTGTATCGGGTGCATAAAAATGAGATTTTTGGTCTCATTTTTCTTCCCCTGAAAGCTTTGCGTGAATCGCTAAATCTTTAATTTATGGGTTGGTAGATAAATTGGTTTGGCAAGCCTGGATTTGTTCGAGGTTCCTTCTTTGTGATGTCCAAGTTTTGTTGATCTTAATAAAATACTCCTGAAAGAGCATCTTTGGACTACTGCATTGTGAAAGACCCTGTGTCATTAAAACCTGGGTGCACCTGAGGATCTGAAACTGGTGAATAATAGAGGCAACAATACATTGGCTGCTGAAGAGACTGTTGGGCACAGATATTTCCTTTAGATCAAAAATGAGAAATACATAGGGTTGCTTATGGAGAGTAAAGTAATGGGTGGGGTACATCTGAGTGTTAAGCTTGCTTGTTGAGTGAATGGTGAAAGTAGTAACTGCTTTATTTATAAATATTTTGCTATATGAAATTGCTGTTCTTAAAAGGGGATATATAGTGACTAGTAAAGAAGGAATTGTGGGCTCGACAGTGCGTGTCAGTGACATGAAAATTCTGTTACTGGTTACCATGGAAGCAGCTTCTTGCTCTTGTGTATTTTATGGGTCTGACTGGCTATCAAGTAGTGTTCACATTTAAAAGTAATTGGTTTCTGTGTGTTTTCTATAATTCTTTGTTCATAGAATTGTTGTAATTGAAAGTGCTAAATAAGTCTGGGCCATATGCTGCAAAGGCAGGCGTCTGTCAGTGCAGCCTCAGAAAGGATACCCCGATGATGAATTGGGAAGCCAGAAAGTCTGTAGTGAAGAGTTGAAAACCTGTTGGTATCGAAGTAGAACTTGCGTGCTTCCATTTTCTTTTCTGTTGTGGCTAACGGGAGCCTTGTTAAAATGAGTTCTTCAATGTAACATAATATGTCTTTCATTCAGACTAGATGCTTTTCCCATGGCGATTGTTTTGGATTAAATGGATGTTAATTTAACCCAGCTAAAATGGGATTGCCCAAGCCTTTCTGGCTCTATAAAATTGCTCCTGCTTTACAGGGAAGCTGTATGATTTAACTTCAAGCTATAACGGGAATCTCAGCTGACAATTTTGTGGGTGATTTGGGGCAACTTCCGCAGTACTGTGCCACAGCGTTTTTGCAGAGGCTTGACAAGCTTGTATTCTGGGCTACGTATTCTATCAAGTGCTGCCTAGCTATTGTTGCGTTTCTTCTGCATTGAACTGAATAGCCACAGGAGGGACTTGCACTTGCGTCTGGCTTTGATAAAATATCCCTCATTAATGCCACTTTATATTTACAGTGTGTCACTGGAGACGCACAAGGCTTCATTCACTGACTTGTGTGACAAGAGGAGCTAGCGTTATTTGACTGGGACATTTTGGAGGAACAAGAGAGTCATTGAGTGATCTTTTGAATTTAACTAATACGAAAGGGGGAGGTGGAGAATAAAAGAGCAGGCAGTTCTCTCCAACAAAGAGCGTTATTCATATGTATGTTGTACATGTTTTCCCCAGTGGCCCTCTTGGTCAGGCAGTGGGGGAAGAAAACTGGTGTCACTTTCAGTTCATTATTCTGACTTGACATACCTTCTTTGAGCGAGGAATGCTCTCCAGAGCAAGGCCGCCATCCTGTGCTGCCTGTGTACCAGTTAGGTCAATGGCAGTTACTTTATGAATGTGCCATTTTAAAACGCATTGTTTTGGAGCAAGTGCTAATTTGAGTTCCAGTCCCTCCTCTTAGCTCAGCTGTTCCATAGATGTAAGTGCTTGCTTGTTGGGGGAAGGGGGTGGGGGGAAAGGAAGGGAATGTCCCATTGGCTGATAGTGTTTGTTTTTTTTAAGGGTAGGGAAACAGAGATGTCACTTTGGCATGGCTCTCAGCGGGCAGAGGCCAACACTCAATATGTTCAAACGCTCAGGTATTTATGCAATTACTGCACTGTGTTCAAGGTTTTTAAGACGTTTTGCTGCCAGATGGATTTTTGTCCTTTTCAAAAATGACATTGTAAAATGGGCTCTGGTTTTATGGGATCATGGAGTTCGCTTGTGCTCCTGCTCATACCTGTTAGGTTTTAGTTTCACACATAGTGAATTGTTCAGTCGTTGGAGCTGGAGAATTGGATCACTAAACAATACTTGAGCTAAAATAAAAATGCTTTCATAACGTGGCTATGAATACACAGTATCTCATTCCCTGTTTCTGCATCTCAAACTCTTAATGCCTCATCTCCTGCTTAGAATCACCAGTTTAAAAAAAAAAACACACTTTTTTTATTAAACGAAAGGCTCGTACCGTGCTACTACGCGGCAAGCCGGGTAAATGGAGCCCAGCTAATAGACATAACAATCTGAATTAAAATATAGCAGCATTAGAAGCAATTGAAAAGACATGAAAATGAGGGATCTGAATGCTGCAGTTCTTCAGTTAAAAGGGATGTGACTGACCTGTACATTGGGCATTACTCACTGACAGACTGGAGAGCACCACGCAGTGGTAACTGTTGCAGAACAGATAATTTGCTACTTGGAGCCTGGCGGTCATTAATCTCCACTAAAAGTTTGATTATCCGAGGCAAGGGGTAAAGCACTAGATACTCTCCATTGGCTGAATTTATGTCAAGTTTTCTTAAAACCCCAGAAATGTTTTCCTCACTTCTCCCTCTTCCCCCTAGCACCTTTAAAAGCAATTAATATGCAATAATGAGGTTTCAGTACATACAGGAAAGAAAATCCATGCCATGGTAGTAAATACTTGTTTGGTAATAATTGCATAGATTTGCGTGCCTTTCTGTCTCCTAACTCTAGGGTTAAATAGGTCCTTTCTGCAGTGCTGGGCAAGGTACAATACGGTGATATTGCTCTCTCACTGTCTTGGTGGAATCCTGTAATTGGGGTGTGCTTTGGAGCATGTTGTAATGGCTGTGCTGAATAAATCAAACACGGTAACTGGTATAGGGCTAGGCAGTGTTAAGACTTGGTATAAAATAGTCTAATGCCATGATGAATCTGTGTATTTCTTCAGTACCTTTCATCTGATGGTCTCAGTGCTTTACGCGTAAGTAAGTTTCACCCTCTCTCCCCGAAATAGGAAAAGAATACAGGAATGACTGCAGTCAGTCCTGGGGTGGAACAAGCAGCTGTGTAACGGTACACAGTAATATACTACATGGTAGTTTAGACAGAATAACATTCCAACTCAAACCACTGGGGGAATTTAGCGAGGCAGAGTATAACTGCCCAAACTGGAATCTTGTCTGACATCCAGAGTTAACAGAGACAAGATGGGTGAGGTAATATCTTTTATTGGTGAAAGAGAGAAGCTTTCACCGACAGAAGTTGGTTCAATTAAAGATATTACCTCACCCACCTTGTGTCTCTAATAGCTTTGGACTGATACAGCTACAATGCTGCAAATCAGGGGGTTAACAGTTATACTTGTAAGAGAATGCAGTGGGATATCTAATGACAAGAAGGGTCAGGACTTGAGTTTTACATCTTAGCCAGGATAGATAAGCCCTGTGAGCAACGGACCAGCAAAAAGATCTGCTCAGATGTCCGTGATCTAACGTGACTGGTCAACAATCCCACTGAGAATATGGGTTAAGCAGACTCTTGTAAATATAGAGCAAGATTGTAAGGAGCCTTTGTCTGCAAGGGGGGGAAGAAATCTTACTATCCACTGTGTTTCACTGGGACTGAGCTGAGCACTTGGCATGAAAAAATATACTGAGAGTTTCTGGCTCTGGTGAGTGGTCTGCATGATATGCAAACACTTGAGTGAAGTTGCAAAGGAGAGGCTGGCAAAGAAAATACAACTATCCATTCTGGTTGTGATATGGGCTCATTCAAGGCGCTTGAGCCCTGGTTGTAAGCATGAAATTAGGTTTAGGAACCTAATCACCAGTGGGATTACTATGACCTCTTCTGAAGGACAGGAAGAAGAATACCAATCATCTAGGCTTCACGTACACAAGCTATGGTGAGATGGGGGCTAGTCACTAACACCTTCATCTCACTAATTAGTTTTAACCAGTGACAATATTGGACACAACTGTACAACTCCGGAAAAGCTGCTGCTGCTCTTGTTTTTGGGGAGGCCGTTGTACCCTTAAGCCAGAGCATAGATATGTTCCTTCTTCAAGCAGCAGTCTTCATCAGTTTCTAGTGTTGATCTTTTGCTGATTTTGTTTGACTGACTTTCTTTTTTGGTTGTGTAATTAAAGAAACAGTTTACATAAAACAACTGACTCAGTAAATAAAGATGGCTTAGCGCTGTTTCCTTTGGGCTGTGCCAGACTTCTGAACATGGTACATGAGGGCAGCAGTATGCAGAGATTCTCTGCCCTATTGCTGGATCTAAAAATCCTTGTGTGTCTGAGGCCAGGCCCAACAGAATCCATTTTTGTTTTAGACCAGCCATGCTGCTTCTTCAGACTATTTATGTGCTCTTACCAGCCTGTTTTGTTGATTTAAAAATAACGTTTCCTAGTAACTTTCTGGTAGCATTATGCATGTGTTTGGCACTGACTAGTGCAGATGCTGGTAATTTACCTTTTTAAAGTGTCTTTACAATTCTTTGGATATGTCTTTCATTTTGAGCGAAACATGGTAGAATGTTTCAGGGTGTCCCAGAACTCCTTCTCTGACTGTATACAAAAGTTAGGCACCTTCTTTTGTTTCTGGGGATATGATTTTACCAGACTTCTAAAAGGTTCTATATGCAAGTGGACTGTAAATTTAAAGCATTCAGTCTGGCTGGATTCCAGCCACATAAGTAAACATTTATGCAGTGGTTTAGGGATACAAGCAAAGCTGGACAGTAATCTGTATCTTTTCTGTGTAACTGGACATTACACAGAGAACTCTGTAGTCATTTCCTTGTGGAGCATTGTATACAATTCTCCAGTGTTGCAGAACCACCAGCACTGAATAAACAGTCTTTGTTCAGAAACCTGCAATAAAAGGGAGAGAATTTAGCTGGAATGTTGCAATTACAAGTTGTACCTACTTGTTTAAATCTCGTAAAGCTCTGAAAAAGTAACTGGTTTAATTGCATGCTCCAGCCAACAGCTGCTGTTGTGGTTAATGGGAGGTTCCATTGCAGAACTTTCTTTGAAGGTCTTCCAGGGCTGGCTCAGAGACTTTGGTGCAGCTGGCTTCAGTTTTGTGTCGGAAGAGGTGGGGAGAACATGGGTGTGTGGGAGGGATAGTTTTTTTGACATGCAGCAGGTTTTCCTTGGAAACAAAGCATTACGTGGTTTTGGTCACAAGTTTACAATTGAAACAGTAGGGCCATCTTTCTAAGAAGAGCAGACGGGTGTTGGTCACCCTGGTGATATTCCAGTTGGGCTCTGTCAGATACATTAGTCAAGCCTGGCCATTCTTGGGGAACTCCTCACCTAGAAGCTACAAGTGGATATGGTAGGTCCCTTCTGATACTTGGATACATTTGTGGTTTGTGCACACATGGCCCTCACCAATTATTTTTCCAGTATTTAGAGAGAGAGACACACACACTCCTTCCCACTCATTTAAAGTCAGTTAAGTTTGCTGGGCTGGCTTGTTGTGCTGCATTTTAAATCTTTTACCAAATTGTTTTATGCACCAGCTGAAAGTGAGTACAAATCTCTGATTTTTAAGAGTGGGTGAGTAGGCCACATGGCAGGGCATGTGGGGTTTCTCCAGTGAATGAGGCGGCTCGGGTTATTCTCTCTTCCTGTCTCAAACTCCTGCTGTGGGCACAACCAGCTCTCATGGCTGGGTCCAAACTCCACCCTTCACTCAGCTGCTGCTGTGTGTGGATTTTGCCTGCCTTGGGGGACCGCCGCATACTGGGAAATTCTGGTAATATATAGCCAGAACCTGCTAGTCAATGAGAATGCTCAAGCAAGTAGTGGCACATAAGCCAGAATGTCTGCTGGACCAACTCTTATTGTATATGTACAGTACATTTTTAAACTAAATCATAAAAACTGTAATTTGACTAGTAATTTAGTGAAGGAAATTCCCTGAGAATGTTGAATTCTCAAGATAAACTCATAAACAGCAAAACCAGTCTTTATTAGGAGCTCAATACTGAGATAAAAAATGCTATCTTTACTCTCCTGCACAATGGGAATAAAGAAATGGCATATTGTCTAGGTATTGGAGGCTTAATTGGAAGAGCTTATTGACTGACTTCAGTAGAAACTCTTGCTTCTATGTGACTAAAAAGTAGCTGTTTTAATGCCTGTTTTCTGGACTGAAGACGTCCAGATTAGTTTAGCCCAAGTGCCATGTTCTGACACGGTTAGTTTTGTGTTTAATATTTTAGCAATGCCCCTTTTCTGTATTGCAGTAATACTAGCAGTAGCCTGTTAAGCAACTTTCTCAGGCTTTTGGTTCATGATCAGTGGAAATGGCATTTGTGAGCGCAGTTTGACTTGTTTTACCATTCTAACATCTTATCTATAATTTTTCTGGATTTTTTTTGGACAATAAGATGTCCACCCTCCAGGTCTTCTGTTAGTGCCAGTGGAAGTTGAGTGGACATACTGAGGGGAAAACAGACCCTTAGCTGTACGTGATTGAAACCACTTGTCTTTAGATGTTCTGTTTGGAAGTGGGGAAAGTAATTGAGCTGAGAACCTGCAGTTCTAGATTTACCAATCTGATTCCTCTTTAGAGTGGAGAGAGCACATAGCTTCCATTTCTCTTTCGGAAATCTTTGACTAAACAATGGAAACTTTAAAGCCAGAAAAAGCAGTTAATTAATTGGTAATTCAGCACTCTCCTGATTGTAAAATAACTTCTGTTTCACAGCTGTTTTTATTGGACACCTGGAACAGTGAGTCACATGTTGAGCTTCCCTCAGGGATGGGGAAGAAGAGATTCTTGTATTAGCTAGAGAAACTGGATTTTTTTTTTTTTTTGGTCTACACTTCTTCACCTTCTGTTCTCTGTGGCATTGCAGCATAGCCAGATCCGTCACGGGTAAATACAGTGTTTCAGGGCGTGATGTTGGGGGCAGGGACAGATTGCACTTACAGTACCGAAGCATGGTTTGCTTGTCTCAACATGAGAGTAGGGAGTTACCAGGATGGAGGGTTCTTCAAAAAGTGCATTCCCTGATTTAAAAAAAAAGAAACACAACCATCTTCTCGAGCTTTCTGATCCCCATCAAAGAGAAGATATTCACAGTTGCAGAGTTAGGTCATGGGGCGTTGCTGCTACATCCGTGTTACTGGTGGGAACTGCCTCCAGGTGCTGGCAGTCCATGCCTAAACATCAGCATTGTAACTGATTTGTATTAAACTTCCTTAAACATCCACTGTTTTCAGCCCACTCCCCGACAAACCTGAGCGCGCACGTGCGAATGGGGCAGGGGAATAATACTGAAGGAAAAAAATCACTGAGATCGCCTTGGATCTCCTTGACTCTTCATGAAGTCAGTCGGAGAATAAGCGCACATCCTGCCTCAAGACTCCAGTCACATAAAGCCGCATAATGCTATGGGGAATTACAGAGGTTCCCTCCGAAGAGCTAGAATACCAGTTTGGTCATCACATCGCTCTTAACAATCACTGATTCTAGCCACGCGGGGAGATGGTGATGCAAGGTGTATTTCTGCATTTTCTTTTAGAGAAACACAAGTAATAGGTGGTAATCTTCAAGGGTGGAGAGTCCAGTGTCAGTGAGTTACAGGGGATTGGATTTCCTTTAGGGGCATTAAGTATACCTCTCCTGGATGGAAGTGAGCACTCTGTACTCAGAATTCAATCACTAGTATTGATGGACATAAGAGCACTCGGGGTTTGGACTGTAGCTCTGCCAATGTGTTACAGACATCTCCGATCTCTTTGTATCCCCTTCTAGCACCTTATCTGTGAGATAAGGACTCATCCAGAATAGAACTTAAATTGCATCCTTCAAGCTATTACTAGGTGTTTGAAAGTTTGCTTCTGTGGGTTTGTTTGTTTTTTCTGTGCATTAAAACCAAAACTTCCTAAACTCTAATGCAAAACATAAACCTTGAGATGAGTGAAGACCTGGGGCAGAGCTCTCCAGATTTCATTTGGACATTTACCTGGCCAAGAAGTATAGCTTTATAATTCCAGTCACTTGGTGGACAATATGCTCCATTTGAGACAGCTGCACAGAAGTTGGCACGCTTTCCCCAAATCACCATTAATTTGAATAGCGGTTGGCTGAGGACTGTTGCTCCTCCGCAGTTTGGGTTAAATTTCTACCCATGAGCTAGAGGACAAAAGCAGCCTCTTCTATTGCCTGGCATCTGAGTCCTCGAAGTGTCGTCTGTATGAGGTATCTACAGCATGTGTGTTCTCAGAAGAAGCATAATTGAAATGAGGAAATGTTAAGCATCAAGTGACTGTTCCCAACCCCCATTCAGTAATTAGAAATAAGTCTGTCTACAGCATCAAAAGATCAGAGTAATAGGATGGAGCAAGAGAAGTGGCTTGTTGCTGCTTTTTTGGTTTTTTAAATGAGGCAGCCTCCCTCCTAGGAAAATGTGTCCTTTAAAATATCTGTGGTGTTAATCTCTAAAATTGGAGTTATTGCTACATAAGATTTTGCTACAATTAGGCCAGAAAGTAAATTGCCTTCAAACAATCTCCTGTTAAATAGAACAGATTTGCTTCACGTTTGCTCGGAGGTGAATACATTAAAATAAAGGTGAAATGAATGACTTCCTCCCGCTTTAATCCATATCCTGGGAGTAGATTGGGGTTTGTACCTAACTCTGAATGTAGAGGTAGAACCTGCACTAGACACCTTTTATTGCTGTAATCCTTTTCTTAAATGCATTTAGTGACACTGATGTATCTGTGACCTTGAAAAGGCATGTGGCTTTTAAAAAAGCTATTTTTTCCCTCAGCTGCCATAATATATCATGGGATAACTTTTGGGCAACAATCGCTCTTCATCCATAAACAGTAGCTGAAACTATATGACTGAGCTGAATTGGGGAGGAAAAGGCTAGTGGCTCTTGTTATTTATAGCTTATTCACCAAGATTTTCTCTTTTTACATGAACTTCCATTTGTTTGACCTTCTACTATGTCGTCTGAGGGCACGTAGACTGCCAGTTTTATTCTTTGCAATGTTCTTTAGCATCAAAACATTCAACGTCATGTCAATGTTTCCTTTGCCGATGTAAAACGGTGTCTTCGGTTACACAGTTGTATTTGCTTAAGCATTCTATATGGATTAGCTCAATTGGTTGAAGTTTTTAGAAGAAAGACCAATACTTTGTTTTCCTGAAGCGTAAGGTGATGTCAAACGGTATTTCTTGGTGGATATTGCAGATAGGACTGTTTGCTTTTGGGTATTCAAGCAGTCTTGTTGTGGCTTCAGTTAAGCATTTCTTTCATAGGATGCCACCAATAAGCCAGTGAAGACATGAAGCTGATGTTAGACAAATCTCATTTCTTGAATAAAATCATTGTATATTAATGTACAGGATATAACATTTGTGCATTGAGTCAATGAAAAGGTTAGTCAGCCAATTCTAACTGGATTCATTACAGTTAAGCTCCAAAATATCCCTGCTTAGAGAATTGCTGC
Source organism: Terrapene triunguis (assembly GCF_002925995.2). NCBI lineage: Eukaryota > Metazoa > Chordata > Testudines > Emydidae > Terrapene > Terrapene triunguis. The sequence continues at coordinate 15,915,667 of NW_020664725.1, read as the reverse complement.
TCTGGCTTGTTTTTTGTGTATCTCTCGCTTACTGTTGAGATTTCGAGTGAAAACAAGCTCTGATTCTTAAATTCATCTGCTTCTGCGATCCTACCCCCGCCCCCCATCCCTAACCCTCTGACATCTAATTGGTAATATGAACATGGTTGTGATGTCAAAAGGCTTCAGTGGATGACCAACCGTAGGAGTGGGTGAGCTTTTAAAAGCACCCCCAAAAACTGTGTGGGTTAAAAAAAGACAATATCTGTAACGGAGATGAAGGGAGAAGAGATTCCTTGTACTATGCAAGCTGTTTTTAAATAGAACGTATGGCAGTTTTTGAGGTGTCAGCAGTTCTTTAAAACATTCATGCCCACATCTATCTTCCTGTCTTAATGGAGAAGGGGAAAAAAACTTCAGAGTAATTTCATAATGCTGCTTAATACCGAGCAGTGTCATTCGGCATTATTATTGCTTTCTGAATACTGTCTAAGATTTTTGGGGTTACAGAGTTAAGTAGAAAGCTGATCTACAAGCATCAGAACTGTTAATGCTTTTCATTGACTGAATGTCGGCTTTATTGAACTTCAGTGTTCTTGTGGAGCAGTTGGACTAGAATTGTTTGGAGTAAGCACAATTCTTTTTTTCCAGGGGGCAGGGAACAAAACAAAAAGCCGATTAGTATAGGAAATGCTTCTGTGAAAGCAGTGGGAATCTAGGTCAGCCTAAAAGCAACTCCAGTTCTTTAGGCAGATTAATTTTTGTCACCCTAGTTTTTAGTATGATATGCAAAGTTCAGAGAAACTGTGTCTGGTTCCTTAGTGCATATTAGCCAGCAGGGGGTCTGGAATTAAATTTGCAAACTTCATTTGCAGTTGATCAGTGAGAGTTTAACTCAGGCCTAATACGGCATCATGCTGAGATGTCATTGGCATTTCTTGAACTTTCCAACATGTACACAAAACTTCACGTCACCTGTGGTAGGTGACTCTACGTTTCTTGAATGTAAGAGAAGAGAATGGGTGGACTCCAACTCTGGCTAATATGTGAAGGATGGACGGATGGCCCTGTCTTGCACATAGCATGACTTGGGACAAGTGGCACACAGCTTCCCTTCTATGTGATGCAACTCGTTTCTGGCCAGTATTAATGCCAAAATTTACCCCAGATTAGGTAGAAATATGGCAGACTTCATCCAACTCCTTTTTTTGTCTATTTAAAACTCTTTTGTTGAGGCTGGTGCATTATCTTACTGCTTACTCACTGCTATTTTATTACTTACAAAACTCCAGAAATCTCTTAAGGAGGAAATTAACTTCATTTGAAGAATTATCCTTTTTGACCTCCGTGTTCTAATAGCTCACCCATTGCTCAGATTAATGACTTTTGCTTAGTTCTTAAGCTATATCTCTAAAGTTGTGATTACATGATTGCCATCTCATGCCAATACACGTGATCTTTCCTCGCCCCCTTCTCCGTCTGATGCTGAAAGTGAGTGAAATGTGAAAGAAACATTACTCATTTTAAATAGTTTTTTTCTGCCAGGTTAATGTGACTCTTAAACTGAGCCTCATGAGCTCTGTCCACAGTAACTGCTTTTAAGTTGATTTAAAGTTCTTAAATACTCTGAATTGCTTTACATAATCTTTTTAACAGGATGTACAAATTTCATGCATTTTTTTTTTTAAAAATCCATAACTGCCAGTTGCTGTCCACTGACTATAAAGAGCAGGTAAGTGATTGCTTTTTCTGTCCATTGCCAATTTTATTCCCCACTCCAGAATTTAGAGTAATATCACCTACATTGAGATATTGAAGGGCAAAGGTAAAACCTAGTGTGAGTGAGACATGTAACACCCACTTTTAGCCAGTTCATTTATTGCTAAACAGAAATATAATTTGAGCCTAATAAAAAGGAGGATTTATAGCTGAACCAATGATGTGGCTTTTAAATTGCCCCGGGAGGATGCTGAGTGCACCGTTGCATAATGAATCTCTCAGCCATGCCCTCTTTTCTGCAAATGGAATCTTATTAAGTAAGTTAACGCAACCAGATAAATACACAATACAACATTGTGAGCCACATATGCCATGTTAAATACTGCTGTCTTCCTCTTGGCTTTGCAATGGATAGCATTTCGTGTGTAGTTGCTGGATAGGTCTATTGGTGCGATTCCTGTGTGAGGAGAAGGGCTTCCTTAGATGATTTATTGCCCCTTGATAGTCTTACGTTTCTTGCACGGGGAATTTTAAAATTTTGTGTTCTCTTCTCCCACAGATGAAAATGACTTAATGGGGTGTAGGTGTCATATCACTTATTTTTAAGTCCCAAATAAACTTTGAAACACGCTGAGATTTAAGTGTGCATGCCACAATGCAAAGGGAAAGAAAGAAGAGAGAATACGTGGATTTGCGTTAACTCTAATGTGTTGAGGATCTGGGCTGAAATTTTTCTTGGGTCTCAAATGAAGATGAATTCCTTCAGTTAGTCATTCAGGTATGTATGTCAACCACACAAGAGGACTGGAAGAGCAGGAGTGTTGCAGATGTGGCGTATGAGACACAGTGGGGAGAGCTGCCTGGGAAGACTTGCCTAGTGATTGTCTGTAGTGCAGATTTAAAGACTGCTACTGTTTATATATATTTTAGTGGATTAAAAGGTAACCTGGCTTCCATTAATAATTACAGTGGTGCTGCCATAATGAAGGTTGCATTCTGGAACAGACTTAAAATGAGACATAAATTTCAGGGTTTTTTCCACACATGGGTGGTCTTTCAGTCTGAAGTTTCACACAGGTTTTTATGCCCTTGGAATTTTATATGTAGGTTTTTTGTTTTGTATTCTTTTCAGAAACTTTGAATAGGAAGTGTTTGAAATTGTTCTCTGCTCAAAATATGTTGGGGTTTTTACTATTTTGTTGACTGTATTTTTAAAATAACGCTTTGCACCTGTTACCAATTGGCAGATGTTAATAGTTGCTTAGCTCTGGTACAATGGGTAAATCTTACTCCCTGCCAGAATAATTCCAGTGGAGCTGTGCTTACTGTAGTGGTCTGTAAATTGCTCAGTGCTTAACGTGCTTGGGAGAATTCTGTTTTGTTACCTGTTCAGTTCCAATGGGCTGCAGGTAACATAATGCCCCGCTCAGACTGTCTGGGAAGCTCAGCCCTTAAAGTCCTAATCTTCTATATCATATTTGCCAGTGCCTTCCCACAATCCCCCTCTGGGTGAAGCGGGGTGGGGACCGTGCTTAGTTTGGGCGGAGGGGCTTTGTCTGAACCTGAAGCTATGAACATTGGCCTGGCCCCAGCAGCAGTGGGAATACCACCTTCAGGGAGGAAAAACTCATTAGACCTCTTCCTACCCAGCCAGGCGGAGACTTGGAACCAGGGAGCCGCCTTGATAGCAGTTGGTCCTGATTCCTTTGGCTTACCCTATCCCCAAAAATGATTACAGGTATCTGAGGGCTGCATTGGTTCCTGATGATTTAATTCAAGGTTAGGGGCCTGGCCTTTTACAGGAAGAGGGTCTCAACTCTGCTTGTGTTACAGAGGTCTTGTTGGACCGTGCCGTAGCCCTGGCTTTGGCATAGTCTGTTAAGTTGGTGGTGTTGCTGGGTTACTTGATTTGATATGGAGGATCTGGTAGGTATGTTTAAGTGTGTTTTTAAGATAGTCAAGGCTGCCCAAAGCATTGGATGACAGCACTCTTTTATTATTATTTGTAAAAGTCCAAATAACCAAAATGAATTAACTTTAGGCTCCTGAGTCGTCAACATGAACAAGTATAGATCCTGCAATCAAATAAGGAGTAGCTTCAGTTTGGCCAACTGATCTTTTCTTACAACAGGATATTTAAACATGTCATGTGACTTTCTTCCAAGAGGCTCACGAAAGACTGCCCCGGTGTATAAGGGTCACATACTGAAATTGAAGAGAAATGTTTTTCAGTGTGCAAAGCTTAAGAGAAGTGGTATAGACTTTTTTTTTAACCACTGCCTCTGGACTAGGGTGCTGAAGGCTGTCAAATCTTGCACCTTTCACCAGCACTAAATTCACTGAGAAAGGAAAACCTTTAGGACACTTTCAAACACAACTGTTATTTTTAAACACGTTTCTTGACCCACATCCAAGGCATTGGTCTTCGTTGAAGATGTAAGTCCAATATACTTTTGAGGTTTTAATAAACTTCTTGATTTTTTTTTTTTTTTTTAGTTAAAAAAAAAAATTATTTTAAAGAAATATTATTTTTCAAAGCTTGGTTAATAGAAAACTGGCTAGATAATCTCTTACCTAAACCTTTGGAAAAAGTCACGTGAATAAACTTGCCAAAGGGTAATTTTTTGACAACTTATTAAGCTATTAAAAATGAATTTTAGTGACAATAATGCCTCTGAAATTGGTATCTTTATTTCAAATTGGTTCACAGGCTTTAAGGAATTTAAGGTGCCTGGGGAGTAAACCGCACTAGCTAGATATTGAACAACTCGCATCTATTTTTCAGGAAAATATATGGGCATTCTGGAATGGAAGCTGCAGCTACTAAAAACTGCAACACGTAAGGAAGGTGCTGCTTGCAAAGCTTAGAATAGTGATGATAAAAGTAGACCTTCATGTTGTTTGATCTTGCAGGTCAGTGAACATTTCAAGAGTTGTTCCTGTTGACTTCCCTCTGTGCCCTTTGTATCGATTTTAACCATTTCACATCAGCATGCAATCTGTTTTATTTATTCACCACACACTGTTTTGTAGGCTTAGTCCTTTGGTGTATCTAGCATTCATTTGTCCAGATTAACGGCATGCAAAGGAAAACTGGCTTGTATTTCCATGATTTAGTTGTAAATATGGTGAGCGTGTTGATGGATATTGTTGTCACAAGTGCTTACAGCTTGTGGGCTGATTACTGAATTTCTTATGTTTTAAATCTGTGCAGGCTATGCATGCTAGTAGGTTCCCAAGGGAACTAGAGCACTGAGCTTGCGGCTTGCATATAGAAATGAAATCCGAGGTGTGGTTGTATTGCATTGATATATTTATCAGGAAAATCTTAAGTTCAGGGCCACTTGATCTGTGGCAGCAGCAGGTATTTTGAGACTGGACTTGGAGCAAATTTTTCCCTTTCTTCGCTGAATAAAGTAATGATTTGGCGACAAAATGTGCGAAGGATGTTCGTGAGCTCATATGGAGAGAACAGTAGATGGGAGACACGTTAATAGATACCAGCGGGGTTAAAGGGACAAATATGTGATTTGCTGCTAGCTTTTTAATTGACTAATAAGTAGTAGTAATTGTATTACGCCTTTATGGTATTCATTCCAGAATGCCTTTGATGTCTGTTTAGGCGTCTGATGTTACCACACGAACGTTTCTAGGAAATATCCCTCTGCATGCAAGGCATGGTCTTGGCAAAGGATTATTTGGGTGTTTTGTTGGCCCAGAAGGTAGGCAGTGTTTTGCAAAGCTTGTATGAAATCTTGCTTGGTAGTAAACTTTGGATTCTTTTGTTCTAGGCCAGTAGAAAACGAAAACCTATGGCATTGGCTTGCTTAGTATCTAAAAGTGCGTGGGGAGTGAAAATGAATTGATTGTATTGTGTATCCAGTTAATTCTGAACTGCCTTAGTGCTATTCACTAAGCGTGTTCACTCTGAGGGCGGTATTGTACCCATTTACTGATGGGCACATCGAAATACAGAAAATGAAGTGGTTTCCTGGTGATTCTCATTCACACTTGGCTAGTGGCAGATTTGGAAACTGGACCCACGAGCTTTGACTTCACTAGGATTTTGGCGGTACTTGGCTGAATTGGGCTGAAAATTTGTAAATGACATTGTAGAACTACAGTACTACTCAGTGGTATGACAAAATGAGATTTGGACACAAGTGATTTATAATACAGTTGGCTGACTTGAGTGTATTGGTAAAAGAGATTGGGTCCTTGCTTTCTCTCCCAGACACACTGCCATGCCCTGTTAATGCAGTTAAATGACACGAACAATCCCCAGTTCTTCAGCGTCATAATCGCATTGCTTAGATTAAATGAACAAAACTCAAAACTGTGAGGTTTGCTCAGTGGCAGGTTGGTTTCCCTTCCCCCTCCATGTGGCTAACTTCTGAAACAGTGAGACACTTGAAATAGAAGCAGTGCTTGCAGACGATACTTACTTTCTTTGCTGGAACTAGGGCTCCATCCAGTATTGATAAATTACATGGAAGTCTAGGTGTGATGAGAGGAAGAGAGATGATACTTGATGATTTTAGGCGTATGGACAGAATAGGCCTTAGAGTCATACATCCAGATGGATTACATAGGGAAGTTGACATCTTGTTTAAAAACAAATCATTCATTATGTAGCAATGAATAATCAAGCATTACAGTTTCATCTCTGGAGATTGCTTTTTTTGGTTGGGATTTTGATAGTTCAGTAATTAAAAGCTGAAAGCTGTTACACTGTCTACATGTTGATCAATTGGTAATTAAAAAGTTGATGATGGAATGGTATTTCATGCGACTATTTGGTTTATGATCAAATTTCCTTAGTCTGTTTGAAATTTGTCATTTAACTTGGCATTTGATTTTTTTTTTTCAGTATTCATGAACTATTGTATTTGATTTTTATAAATAACACTATCACAGTTTGCATACTGCATAATGGATCACGTGATTTTAATATGATCTGAAAGGTTGTTTTTTATCTTTCTGCCAGAATGCATTTCCAGAATATAAAAAAGTTCTTTCTCTGGGCACCATATAATTTTTGACTGTTTCATTAATTTGCTGATGGATTTGTGGCTGGCTTAATCAGAATGAATGTAAGACAAAATGCTGAAAACTACTTGAGGCTTGACGCTTGATTCACGGTTCAATTCCTGGAGAAGTCACTCAACTTTCATATTGGGTTTTTAATTTATAACTGGTATAAAATCCTAATTGGGACAAATGATACGAGTGGTCAGGCCAGTATGTTGGCTAAACATTTGCAAAATGGGGACACACCGTTTTCCACACAGTGACAATCCCTTGGTTGGGAATCCTCTTAAGAGGGCTCTACATCTCAAGAATAACTTCTAATCACATAGAGTAGGACCTCAGAGTTACGAACTGACCACTCAGCCACACACCTCATTTGGAACCGGAAGTATGCGATCAGGTAGCAGCTGAGACGGTGGAAAAGCAAAGACAGTACAATACTGTGTTAAACAGTATTAAACAGTCTTTTTAAAAAAATAAAAGGAAAGCAGCATTTTTCTTCTACATAGTAAAGTTTCAAAGCTGTATTAAATCAATGTTCAGTTGTAAACTTTTGTAAGAACCACCATAACGTTTTGTTCAGAGTGACGAGCATTTCAGTTACGAACAGCCCCATTCCCAAGGTGTTGGTAACGCTGAGGTTCTACTGTATCCCATTTATAGCAGTCGGTTTAAATACAGTGTATGGGGAAGTCCAGTGTTGCAGTACCATATCAAGTTCTCTTAACCAACCTTGACCTACTGAAATGCAGATGTGTAGTCAGCAGATGTGTGCAGTGATGCAAGAAGTGTATTTCTGTGCTTTAAGGAATGAATTCGATATTGTAAAAGAAATGGTAATAAATCTAATCCGTTTGACCTGTTTTTGAAGCCATAGATAAATTTATTTATATATCATAACAGACTTTAAATCATAATTCTCCATTTAGAATTTGAGTACACCGAACTGTAAATCCTTTGCTCTGGAACCTTCAGACATTTGATTTTTTTCCTTAAATATATTCCCAAAATGCCTAGAGGCGCCAATTCAGGCCTAGTTGTCTTAGTTGCTTTACAGAGCTCTAGTAGAGCCCCTGCCCTAAAGAGCTTATAATCTTGTTTAATGAGAGGATGCAGCAGGTGGAGTGACCTGTGAAAAGGAGGTGTCGAGAACGACATAATAGTGATCCAGTTATATTTTTGTAGACTGCCTGTGTACACAGTGTAGTTAACCTCTTGTCTAACTTATCAACTAGCAAGCAATATATCCTAAGCAAGTTTAAAGGAGGATAAAAATAGCTTTCTGAGTAGTTTGTACAATGAAGAAAGGGTAGCATAGAAAAGCACTACTGGGAGAAGCAGACTAAAAGTTAGGGTTGGTAGGGATGGACCCTGGAATGGGGACCCTTAATTAGAACATAACCTGCTGAGAGAATTGTGAACTGTATCTCCATCGATTTTCAGGGGCAATAGGGGTGCATGTTCAATCACATTAAGGTAACTCCATAGATAAAGCAACTTTTTTTTACTATGTAGACATACCATAACCGGTGATAAATGCTGGCAACGCTGGCAGAGCCAAAAGATCTGATAGTTGGGGCTGGGCTAAATTTTGAAGGGCCTGTAAAGGTAAGGACAACAAGCATGCATTGATTCTTTGGTTCTGATCATGTTTGCATGGGGTAGCTATATGGCAGCCACGTGAGCCTCTAAAAACAAATAATTGAGACTAGAAGAAGGATGATAGGTTTTTCAATTAAAGTGTCTTGGACTGGAGGCCAGGCTAGCTTCCGTTGTCAAGAATGGATATACACTAAAACCTATTGCAGTAACTCCATGAATTCAGGGCCTATTCATTTCCATGAAGAAAATGGTGTGAGGTAATGAAGGGGAATTTTAGTGCATCTCCATTGGGAATGTGAATTTTTTTTTTCCTCTGAACCACGAAGCATGCTGCTGGAGGGAGTTCAACATCTTCCTTGTTGGAGCCAAGGGACTCTGTGTGAATTTCAAATTCTCTTTGGTGATTCGTGGATTTTTAGTGGTTTCAGCTGAAGATGAATAGTTAGCACGAGCTTTTTAAAAATACATTCTACTTCAATACAAAGGGAAAATGAGTTGCACCTTTTTATCCTATATCATGATTACCACACCTTGCTTTTTTTTAAAACTGTCTGGTGTATTTCAAAAATATTGTTTTAGTGAAGGAAGACTCCCTATGTGATCTACGGCACATTGGCATGGATCAAAGGGGAAGCTTTCAGTTCGCATGTTGGATTTTTGTCCTCTTCTAACAATAGAAAGAGGGTTGAATTTTTAGCTACTCAGTAGCTGGAAGGACTTGTGTGCCTTGGGAGCAATGTGTGGGAAATTCAGTTTAATTGCAAAATGTTTGGGTCCTTTATTACTGTATATTGAGTTGGTAGTTCCACCACTTCTGTTCATGTATTTTTAGAGGAGAAGTGATGTATGAATTTATATCCGTAGACCTATGATATATGAATGTATGTAAGCCTTAGCTTTGGTCTCATAATTTGAAGTCTCATATAGTGAAAGAGGAAGCATTAGCAATGATTGAAGCTTAGTTTGGGAATTTCTGGTAAAGAATGTAACACGCTACAGCTAGTAGCGCTCTCTGCATATCATGAAGGTGTTCACCAGAGAACAGACTTTCAAACTACTTATTCATAATGTGAAAGCACTTATTTTTCCCTTGAACAGAGTCTGCTGTAGCTTATTTATAACCAATACATTAAAATGAAAAATACTGAAAGGGTCTTAAGTGGAAGACTATTGAAATATTGCGTTATTTAAACAGGGGAATTTTGTCAAACTGATTTGTGGAAGGGACAAGTAACCTAGGTAGTTCATGTACTTAGAAGTACAGTACAGCTGTATGGGATGAAAATTTATGCACTCCATAGAAATTCTGAGGAAAGGAGAGTATCTCCTATTTTAGCAGCTTTTGTATTGATACTCAGTCAATATTTGTGCTTTTTGAACTTCCTAGTTGCCATGAGTTACAAAAAACTTCAAAGGTCTATTGGCCTACTGTGCTTTTTACAGCAGAGGGAAAGTTAGTTATGCTGAAAGTATTAGCTTTGTAAAACAGTTTAAACCCCAGGGGAAAACGCTTGGGTGTAGGGAGTAGAGCATTTTTGGTGGAAGGTTCTCTGCTCTGGGACCTCTAACTCGAGATCAGAATGAGGCCCAAGCCTGATGCTTTTCAGAGCATGATGCAAGACTCAGTGCAGCCTCCTCAAAAGGTAGGTAGGTAAATAAAATAAAAGATTTCTACCTGTAATTAGTGCTAAAGTACATTGGTGCCTTGGTCCACTATGGGGACTCCTGTGTGCTATTGCAGTGCAAATAAATAAAATCAAGGTGACTTGACTTTGCTTCTACCTACCTTACTGGTGGGCACAATAAGAGTGCAGAGGGCTATGTAAACCTCTTTTACTCCTATTGAGTCAATATTTGGTTTGGGAAGAGGTAGGTGTGTCACTTAAGGTTGAGTAACTTGACAAGAACGCCTCAGGTACCTCAGGACTGGAGTGTTTCGATAGATCTAGTGGATTAAAAGCCCTTGCAGTTGCTTCACTCATGCCTTCAAAATATATGAACATCTTTGAAGTAGAACGGCAGATACAATGTCTAGTTCAAAACATTAATAAATTTAGCTGCATTCTGATGTTCACAAATAGTCTGAAAAGTCATTTGGTTTAAAATGCATGGTACCCTTAGATTATTGTTGCTGTGTGACAGCTGGTTCCAGTAATTTGTTTTTATAGGGCAGTTTGTAGTAAATGAATGACATGTTGAATATTTTACTGAGATTTTAGGTTACCTAAAGAACAGTTTCTGGTTTACTAATTGGTAGATAATGGTGAGTACATTGATGTTGACATGTGCAAATGGATTTAAAATGATTTTGAAGTGAGCTTTATTAAAAGATGCTCTAATTCAGAGTCAACAGGAAATGTCAACTAATATGTCCATAGTCAGTTTCACAGATCAGATTGAGGCAGCGTTGGAATTTTTACAGGTCTGTATTGTAGGCAAATACAGATTCTGTATACCCATGCTGATATGTCTTACTAAAAGGTGGGTGAAACTCTGTGGAGTCCAGTCATCAGTGTGTGTGTTTAGTGAGACTTGTTACCTTGGTAGTTTGATATTTTCTGTGAGTCTCTCTGAAGGGCGTGGGGAGGAGAAGCTTGTTTTTAAAAAAACAACCCCCCCCCAACTTATTCTGAAGTATTCTAAGCTACTGTTTTCCACCTTAAAAATGTAGTTATCTCCAAGATATGATGAAGCATTGATTCTGTAGCTGCTTATTTTGTGGGCAAATTAGTACCCTTCAGGGATTTCAAAGTGCTTTGCAAAGGTGGCTTTATGTTTTTCTAATTTTACAGATGGGGATATTGAGACACACAAAGGCTACTTGCCCAAGGTAGACCTGAAGAAGAGCTCTGTGTAAGCTTTAAAGCTTGTCTTTCACCAACAGACGCTGGTCCAGTAACAGATACTGTCTCACCCATGTTGTCTCATACCAAAACGGATAAAACGACATGGCAGAGTTGAGTAAAACTGAAGACGCCTGATTCAGTCTGTTTCAGCAGCCACTAGACATATATATATATATATATATATTATCAAACAATTCCAATTAGAATTGCAAAAGAGATTCAGATAAACAAAGTAAGAGTTCTTGAGTAAAATTTTTGCTCAAGACACCAAGGCCCACCCCTTTACATTGGCAAGTTTCATGGTACTTTCAATCACATTAGGTGTTTGGGTCTTCAGGCTTGACTCAGCTGAAAAATGGCTGCACAGCAGCATATCTTCTCTTAGCACCACACAAGGACATAGATAACATGACTTTGGGGACTATGTTAAAAACCGAAGAACAGCAGTAAGGAATCCATTATCCAAGTACAGAAAATACTGATGATGTAAGTGACGTGGAATTCTCCCCTCTGGTACCAAGACAACTTATAGAAGCACTTCAGTTGTTCCAGAAGTCTCCTATCCCAGTAGTGTCAAACCCTTCCTCTGTATATTGTGAGGGTGGGTAAGATCAGACCGTACTAATATACTGTAGTTTTTTCCTGTGAAATAGAGGGGAATGTCAGTTTTCTATTATGACTAGTTTGTACATCGCTTTGGAAGTAGACCTCATGCCTTGTATTGATAAACACAACCTATTAAAAATGCCTTCAAGTGTCCTGATCTGAATGCTATCACAGCACCACGAGGGTACAGATTTTCTTTTCTTTTCTTCTGCAAATGGCTTTAGAAGTTTTGTATCTAAAATTAGCCACGGGAACAATTTCCCCCAGGGTTGTGGTGGATTCTCCATCATTGACCATGTTTAACTCAAGACGGGATGTTTTTCTAAGAGCTCTGCTCTAGGAATTATTTTGGGAAAGTTCTCTGGCCTGTTATACAGGAGGTCAGACTAGGTCATCACAGTGGGGTTGGAATCTTGGACTCTAAACATTGGATGCAGTAAAATCTTTGTTCAGTTGTTGGTCACCTTCCCCCTCTCCTTTTTCTCCCCCAATGTGAATTGCAGTGTACATATGGCAATTTGGCCTGTTGTTAACCCCCTCTCTTGTTAGGGAAATAGAGCTTGCATCAAGTTTAGAAAATGAAGGAAAAATGCTTAATGGAATGACTGTCTCAAATATGCATTATACTGCATTAAATTAACCCACATAATGGGTTAATCTTTTCTCTAAAGATTCAGGACCTGTCAGGAGAGTGAAGAGAAACCAGCAATCCTTTGCCAGAGAATTGTGAATAGGTTTATATTTCTATTTAAATATACATTCACCTTAAATTAAATATTTTATTTTTCCCTTCCTTATTCAGTGTTGCTATGCTTCTGGTCCATGTCCTATCTTATATTACCACTATCTTGCCTGCTTGGGAATTGTTTTGTTCCATGAAATAAGACTAATGTGTTAAATATTTTAACACTAATTGATTCGTTGTAAAGGAAAAGCAAACAGCCACTGATTGCTTGAACCTTTGGTCAGCATAGAGACAGCAGGAGCAACCTACTGCAGATGATTCATCAGAAGTCAGGGGAGCGGGGACACAGACCCGGTTTTAGACTGTCTCTACACTACTGTCGGCGGCATAGGGTGACCATATTTCCCAAAGCGAAAAACAGGACACCGCACGGGGCTGGCCTGACCACTTGGCCAAGGACACCCCACCCCGGCGCACGGGGCTGGCCTGAGCCGCTCGCCCAAGCACTGCCCCCCACACCTGGGCAGGGCTGGCATTGCTGCTTGCCTGAGCCCTGTCTGCGAGGCTGGGACTAGCGTCACTGCTCACTCGAGCCCTGCCTGCCTCTCGCCCTCCTCCCCTTCTGATCAAGTTGGCAAGAGTAAATGGGACAAATGGCCACTTTTGCCAAAAAAGTTGGGACGGCTGGGACAGGGCTTAAAAAAGGGACTGTCCTGGTCAAAACAGGATGTGTCGGCATAACTTACGTCGCTCAGCGGTGAGAATAAACCACCCTCCCACGAGCGACATAAGTTACGTCAGCATAAGCGCTTGTGTGCACAGTGCTGCATCGGTGGGAGAGCTTCTACCGGTGACCTAGCTTCTGCCATTCGCGGAGGTGGTTTTATTATGCCAATGGGCGAGCTCTCTTCCGTCAGCATAGAATGTCTTCACCGGGCGCTCTGCATCAATACAGCTGCGCCGCTGCAGTGCTGTACTTGTATGCATGGCCTCAGTCTCTTCCTTAGGAAGAGGAGAGGGAGATATGGTGACGCTAGAGTCCATGAAGGTATATGCACAAAGAAGTGAGACTTGCACAACTTCAGTTACGGAGAAACAAGGAAGGGAGATGGGGCTCCTGTGCAGAAGCGTTGTGGTAAAAATCACTTGTGCATAAAGCATTGCTTTTCTGAAATGCTGTACAGACACTAATCGTGCAACAATCCTGTGAAATAGGTAAATGTTCACCATTTACTGATGGTGAAAATGAGACAGAGCTGGAGTTTGTTGAAGGCCACGCAACCAAGACAATGTGGCTTAGTGGATAGGGTGCTAGATCTGGTTCTACCATTTATCAGCTTGGTGACCTTGACAGACCTTGCTAGGCTGTTCTGTTTCATCTTGTCCAAATAAATTGTAAGCCCTTTGGGGCAGGAACTGTTTTTTTCATGTTTGTGCAGTGCCTGATTCAATGGGGCAGTGATCTTGGTTGGGCCTTCTAGGCGCTGCTGTAGTAAAAACCAAAGGTAATAAGTCTGGGGTGTCATGGCAGGGATTAGAATTTGAGTTCATGTCTCCTAGTCCTGAGCTCAGACAACTAGGCCCCGTATGTTGGGGTTTGGAAATGAGGTAATATTTTTAGTCCTAAAATCTTGTTTTTAAGTCTCTGCCTAATATTTTAAATCCCCAAACTAAAAACCTGTTTTTCCTATAGTCCAGTAACATGCTTCATATTCCATGTTACAGAATCCAAATATAGGTTTTGCTTTTTCCACACAATTCAACTGGTATAAAATTACTAACGTTTTGAGAAAGGAAGCATTCTCTTTCAGAGAAAGGAAAGCAGTCAGTTAATATTCTAAAGACTTTTTTTAGTAAAGAACACGTATTACATATTTTTTTTAAAGCTGTCCTATGAAAAGTTTTATAGAAGATGAAATGTGTCTTAAATATAGTCCGGGGGTGGGTGTCTGCTGTGAATTGCCTTTCTATAGCATCTTGGAAACCTGTCCATGTCTCATGAAAACATTTTCAGGTCATCAAAGTAATTTAAAAAGAATCTGTGGACCAGGGCGTTAAAGTTAATCTGTGCCTCTTCTGTCTTTGTGCGTGGGGGGAAGATGGAGAATAGGACTGAATAAGAGATTGTAATTGTGCAGGGTCTACAGAGCTATAGAAGTAAGTGCACTGCTGAGATGACGGTTGAAAAGACAGAGGTGTCCCCAATGCTTTCTTTGCTCCACAAGTTACTATTCTCTGAGGTCAGCAGGAGATTTCTATGTACTGTTAATTCTTACCTCCAACCCCTACCAGCAAGTTAATGCTGTCTTTTCTAAAATATACTCATCGATACAGGAAGCTGCAAACACAAGGATTATCGATTGACACATAAACTGGTAGAAATCATTCCCCAGCGTGCCTTGTCTAAAAAGTGATCACAATATGATGTCCCTTCTCTTCCTCTGGCAGTGTAATTAGGTCTTGAGATGATTGTAACCACTACCTTGTTGGCGTTCAGACCCTTTTTCATTGTAAGATCTGTTTTCTCTCCCTATCGCGCACAAATAATTACTTTTAGATTTAATAGTTTATGGTGGAATGCTTTACTGTAGCATTTTTTCCTCTAGATTGGGACTAGACTGAATTCTGGGCTTGTCTACCAGCACAGCTGGAGATGCTGTTATCGGAATGCTAGGTGAGCGCAGGGCATAGTGCTCTTTAACCCCTAAAATTAGAATCTCTGTGGATATTAAGCTGCTCTGTAGGAGGACCCATGTTTAAAGATAACCTCAGACTGTCAGTTGAGTTAGTAGCTGCCTGGGGAATTCTGCAGTATGTGCCATGCTTGTTAAGTGTACCTTTCAGTGACGGGGATAGAGTAGCACTTAAATGTGTGGATGCCCTTGGCTGGACTTTTAAGAGCCATGGCATTTACACGATGGAAAGGGTGGTCTGTGGGGTGTGGAGGAGTGCCAGCCTAAAATGAAGCAGGTGATGGATTGAGAGGTAGGCAGACTTCCTTTGACTTGGCCATGGTGTAGGCATTAAGAAGAGCCTGCTTGGTTCATGGCAATGATGAGAGGAAAGCAAAGGGTGGGAGGCGGGGAAAGGAAAGAGTTCACTTTCTGGATACTTAAGTGAGGCTTCTACCCATCAAAAACCCTTTCCTGTTTGTCTGCCCGTTGAAACCACTGAGGCTGTTGGTGCAGCATTGGAGAACTTGAAAGCATCCTTATTCCCAATATTAAATCTTATTTGTGAGGAAATCACTAGAGGGGTTAATAAAAGCTGGAAACTATACAGGAACATTCGAGTCTTCCTCTGGAGAGTTCTGGAAGCCTGAAATATTCTGGTGAAGTACCAGGAGGTAATTTATTTTCAAAATTTACTGAACCCAATGAAGCATAAACATGAGGATAACAGAAACCTTATGCACATGTGGAAAAAAAAATCCTTTGGATTTTGGATTTCTGTATCTCTGCACTAAGCAGCCTTGAATTAACTTTTTTTTGTGACTCTTCCAATTTAATTTCTTCAGGTTGACCAGTTGCGGAGAAACAGCTGGTCAAAGCTACTGTTGGACTGCTAAGAGAGAAATGAGGGCCAAGACTTCCTCACTGAAATTCACCTCCCTGCGAAGGGGAATTGTGAATTTCTTTTCTTGAAAGAAAGCAGCAGACCAGCATTCAACTTAATCTATAGTTTCAACCTTTCCAAGGTGTATAAATAGCAATTTGAGCCACTCTGAGTTTTCACTAATGCCTAAAATTGACTATATTTTAAACACTGTGCTTTCACTGAGAAATTCTTCAGCAGATTCCACGTAGGCATAATTAAAGGATGCTTACCATATTACATTACCTGGATTGGGGATTTTTTTATTATACTATGAAAGCAGTCTGCTGTGAAATCTGATATGAAGAGACACAAAAGGTTAGTTGGAAGCAGACAAGAACGGAATCATTGAATTGACGACAAAACCACATTGTGCAAGCAATAATGTTCCTTTCCATTCATTATTGCAATTATAATTATGGA
The DNA here is from genome assembly GCF_002925995.2 of Terrapene triunguis. Taxonomy (NCBI): domain Eukaryota; kingdom Metazoa; phylum Chordata; order Testudines; family Emydidae; genus Terrapene; species Terrapene triunguis. Next base: position 15,899,182 of record NW_020664725.1, on the reverse strand, counting down.
ACCCAAAGTATTTAATTGGCATAGCATACTCTTCACGTTGAATAGATTGCATTGTTTCCGTTTAAAAAAAAAAAAACCCTCTTATGCATTGCAAATGCATGTACATGTTGCTCTCTGGCTCTCAAGAGGCTTCTTTGTTTACGTGATGAGTGATTAACAGAATTATGGATCCTTGCTATGTAGCATCATAAACGAAAATCAAGGGAGAGAGGATCTCTTCCACGCCTCAGCGTCTGGAGCTCTCTGGCAATCTTATCCACTTTTTCTGTCTCCAAGTGGAGAATTCAATATTTGAGAATTGGGAAAGGCCCATTGAGTCATGTCATTCATTTTCCCCCCTTGACTGGATCTGGATTGTTTGCCCTAACGTATTTCATCCAATTAAAGACAAGTTTAGAAACTTTTGCCATATAGCAATGTCTGTTAGGTGTGCGTTACCTTTTATAGCACTATTTCTATACCAGCGAAAGGTCTAATATAGATCTGGTTATGCTGGCATAACAATGGTTTTGTTGGTACAACTCACTTCAGTCTGGAAACTGGGATAAACTATGCTGGCATAAACTGTGTCTACATGAGGAGGGTTGCTGCAGTAGCTATACCAGCAAACCATTGCTAGTGTAGACCAGTAGCTCTCAACCTTTCCAGATCGCTATACCCCTTTCAGGAGTCTGATTTGTCTTGCATACTAAAAAGTGTATGTAAGGCATATAGACCTTTTACTCAGTGAGTGGTATAGGAAAGTGTTCAATAACACTCGGCTATTTATCACCAATGGTTTATAAAATTGTACAACTGATGGTATAAAACCATCAGATATAATGCACATATAAATTACTATAGTCAAAGTTGAAATTGAAGAATGAGTAGCTGGCTGCTTGAAAGAATGGCTGTGTCCCCTGACTCTAACTCGTCTCATGTTGCTTTAGAAGTTAAGCGTGGCTGGACTTGGTCACTACGTGGATCAGACACCTCAGAGGCACATCACGCACACTCAGACTTTTAGCTGCTGTCCAAAAAAATCTACCCCCCCTCTCAGCTCTTAGCGGTAGATAGTGTTACCACTTTTGGCTTCAGGAAGTTTCTGGTTCAATTTCTTGCCGGAATGAATTCCTCCCAAATAAGGATAATCCTTCATTTAATGTTTACTTACTTGGATACCTTTCTATATTCTGTGTTGTCCACACCAACCTTTGCAATTTTTTTATGTATTCTTGCTGGAATGCACTTATTCATTAGCTGTTTTTATTAGAGTTATGGCTCAGGTGGCACTCTCATTCTGAGCCCCCATTTTCAGTAGCCTATCACTTTGCAAAACGATATTATTTCAGGCTGAAATTTCTTTTTTCCTCTGAGGGTGAATACATTCTGCAAAGTTACAAGAAAATCTATTGATCTTCAGGAACGCTTTACAATAAAATTGAGATGCGTTTTTCTATTTTTTTTTCCTTTAAAAGGAAAGTTGATGCGTTAAATTACATTAATTTGACATTGCATCTGAATTGGCTGACTTTTATGCAATTAAAATCCCATAGCAACTATAACTCTCCCCTGTGCCTTTATATGGGTCTTTCAGTATGAGATGAGTGACTTTATATTATCCAAGACTATCTGCTAATATATTAGAAAGGGACTGGTCTTTTTTCTGTGCTGGGTAAATAAGGCGGATGCAGTTTTAAGTATATAACCCCATCTCTGTCTTTATTCTAAGATGCCCAAAGATGGTGTCTTGGCCTTATGTATGTGCTATGGCCATGCAATGAAAGAAACAATTGTACTGCATACACACACAGAGGTGGAATTAAGGTTGCTCTGGGAATTTACTGACTCGTGCAATTAAAAATGTCAACCCTATTAGCATTTTTTTTGCAAAGGGTGGCCTGGGAGTTGCAGTAGTAGTTCCAACAGCACTGTAATTTTCTTATGAAATGTGTGCTTATCCTAAAAGAGGCAAAATCATAGCTATATTTCCTCTTAGATTATTTTTGCTTTGCTTTATAACCTTCTCCCCCACATTCTGGGAATGGGTGCATTGAGGGAGAGAGACAATGACGACTTCTTGTTGTAGTAAACTGAACATGAAAAAGCAAAAGCGGGGCAATACTTACGCAGTAGCTGCTTGAATTCCAGAATTGCCTTTGGACATTGCCAGTTGGTGGTATTTCCGAATGAAAATGCAAGATCAAGTCAACAGTATATGCATGCTCTACAATACAGCACACGAGATCGATGAAATACTTCACCAGAGTGCGCACAGACAAAATGAACAGGTTTTTTGCCTTACATGTAAGAATATTTTCACCTTGGCTTCTGTTATTAGATGTACTCAAATGTCCTCAAATTTCATTTTGCCACTTAACTTTAATCACTTTAAAGGTGACCACCTCGGCCACCATCTTGTGAAGTAAACGTGCTGGTGTATCAGAAGTTGTTGCGCACTGAACTTTGCAGATAGTGGATAGTTATCAGTATTCTGCCCATTTCTTCCTCCTCCCTGCCCCCAAGGCATGGATTTTATTAACTTTCACTCTTCCTTTGGGGGGAGGGGGAGAGTTCTACTGCTAAATGCTTGCAGGATAGTTTGACTACAATTTGAATATGTAAAATATATCCTTTCATATGTATTGCAGTATCCCTTGCAGTGCTGCGCAAACCTTAATTCAGTTTCCCTATGGCAGGGCTTCTCAAACTTCATTGCACTGTGACCCCCTTCTGACAACAAAAATTACTACATGACCCCGGGAAGGGTGACTGAAGCCTGAGCCCACCCAAGCCCCACTGTCCTACGTGGGGGTGGGGAGGGCACAAAGCCTCCGGCTTCGGCATCGTCCCTGGGCCGTGGGGCTCAGGCTATAGCCCCAGATGGTGAGGCTTGGGCTTCAGCCCCGGGCCCCAGCAAGTGTCATGCCATCCCTGGCGACCCCATTAAAATGGGTTCACAACTCACTTTGGGGTCCTGACCCACAGTTTGAGAACCGCTGCCCTATGGGATAGGCCCGGTAGGTAGGTAAGTCATCTCATCCCCATTTAACAAATGGTGAAAATGTGGCAGAGAAGCATAGTGACTTGTCCCAAGAGATGAGGTTAAAAATTAGGGGTTCTTTGATCCCATCCTCTAGATCATGCTGTCTTGCGTAGTACGTGTCCTTTATCGCATGACTATATATTGCAGTGACCTGTGAGTGCACCAAGTAATCTAAAAGGCCTCTTCTGCCTTGAATCTGCAACTGCAGTTTGGCTATCAGTGAGATCTGAGCAATGCTTTTTATTATGGTTATCTTTAGAATAGATTGGAAAAGGGAAACAGGAGTCTGGTATTTGGTGTTTCTCATGAAACTGCTTTTAAAGTAGTTGTACAATTTAGGAGTCCATTACACAGCTGCTGCTCACTTCTTGAGTTAATTTTGTTATCTGCCTTCTTTGTGCCTCCAGATTGTATCAGTCACTTGTGAGAAGCTAGGGATGAGTGTGGCACCTGTGACCCAGTACTTTGGATGCTGTTTTAAACTAAAAAGCTTTAGTTCCCTGGGCTGCAAGGATTTAGTGCTGTCTGTCATCTTATCGTTCTTAAGAGGTACATCTCTGGCTGATTCAAGGTTCTTCCTAAAGCTGCTGGGAAGAATCTTAAGTCTGTTACATATGCTACTTGGACACTGGGGTATCCTGATATCTCACCAGGTGTCCGCTATAACTACATGCCTTGTCATATTGCTTTTTGCTCTTGAAGCTTTGTACTCAAGTTAGAATGGATTCAGGTTTTTCTCTCCTAAAACAATTAAGCACTGTTCCAGTAGGCTTGATTTCTCTGCCCGCCCGTCCTTGCATTATCCACTAATCCTAGCACCAGGGGAGTTTCCGTCTGTGCTGGGTGCCCCAGAAGCTGCCTGGCAGGGGACTGCCAATCTGCAAGCATTTTGGTTTTCAGGAGTTCCTGCCAGAAGTTCTAACTCTACACAGAGTGAAGTGGGCAGTCAGGTACACTTTTACATAATCAGATTTACTGCTTTTAGCCTTTGAGGCTGCAGGGAGTGTGTTTCCTCAAAGAAAATTAAGAAATAATCTTTTTTTAGCTTCACTGTTCATGTTTGAAAGAATTTCAGGAAACTGTCACGTACCTCAGTGAGCTTTATCTTTAGCCTTTCAGTAAGATGGCTCTCTCAATCCTCTGCATTATATATTGCAGGGTGCTAAATGTTTTGCATTCAGAAACAGTGATGTGAGCAGATGGCTCCCCAGGCCATGCAAGAGCTGATGTTCCTGAGGTCTGTGGAGCAGGCACCCCCAGGACCTTGCTAATTATGCAAGCCAACCAAGAAGCAGTGGCATGACCTGAGTACAACTGTCTCTAGAATTGCCAAGGGATTTTTTGACCAAGGAAATGACGTTGCTGCAATTCCTTTGGGAACAGAAGTCCTAGGAAAAGAAGCAAGGGTAATCTTGATAGCAGTGCAGTCTGGCTTTGAGTGTAGCAATTGAATAGCACCCAGGAAGTATTCCTGTTGCCTTCAGGAGCTGTCTACTTCTGTCTATCGCCTTCCTCTGAGACCAATATCTAAAATAGGCGCCTAAAAAAATTCAGGAAGGCAAATGCTTTCTTCTTGGTCCTTCCTGCTCAGTAAGGAAGATGCGCCTGTGTAGCCTGTCTTTAAAAAGACAGCTGGTCTTGACAGTCTTTGATATAAAGAATCCCCGATTTGCCCTTGGAGTCGTGTTACAATGGTAACAAATTCTCTGCATTCAGAAGCAGCAGCACAAATGTTTTCCCAAGTACACATAAGATACAGGGATTCCTGAATTTCCTTGGTGGAGAACGTTAATATGCTTTGAGGTGCTCCCAGAGGAGAGGCCTGGCCAGTTTTAGGAATGATACAGAGCACCCTCCTGCTACCAGAAACAAGCATCTCAAACAGAAGCAGCAGCATCTGCATTATCGAGTGATACCGTGGAAGGGAACTGCCCCCTTTCTTTATCCCAAAGAATCCTTTTGAGGATGCCTCCCTTGCCCATATAAAGAATTTCAGGGTTTCAGCAAACATCCGTGTCTGCCACCTGCTTTTCCTGAGTTATTGGTAGCCCGATGCTGGAGGGGAGTTTCTTATGCGAAGGTTAAAGAATCTGGAGGAGTGTTGTCAAGAGTTTTTAATTAGTTTTTTGGAAGGTTTTTAGATTCTTAGATAGGGTTGCCAACTTTGTAATATATAAAAACCGGGCACTCCAACAGGAGTGCTGGAACCGCCCCTGCCCCACCTTGTGCCCCCTGAGACCCCACTCCCCTCATCGCTCGCTGCTCTGCCCCTCTCCCTGTGTGGGTTGGGAGAGACTTGCCTGTAGAGCTGGGGCTGGGAGCTGCAGCCCCCCAATGCAGGTAGGAGACAGCCCTGGCTGAGTAGGGGCTGGCACGGGTGATGACTTTGCACCTCCCCTGCCTGTAGTAACCCGACTTTGAGTGTCTGGTCAGTAGATCTCACCGGACACCGGGAGGTCCCCTTTTTGACTGGAAAACAGGATGCCTGGCCACTTTATCTGTGGATCCGGGCTGGGAGGTTGGCTTGTAGATGCAGTGTAGACATTTCTTGTGTGGCTGAGGAGCCAGGATCTGCAGCTCTTCCAGCTGACCAAGTTTGGTTGTGGAGCGAGGTGCTTTCTAAATCTCGAGTAAAATTAGTGGTCAAAACTGCAGGAAAACCACCATGTTTTACTTTCTTCCAAGTTTCAGAGAAGTAGAGAGTTTAAACAGTTATATATAGAGATTGCTTTCATCCCTATTCCCAATGAAAATTACAGAGGAGAGAGTCTGGTAACCATAGACATACTTTGAATAAAAATCCCTGAAGAGGAACCTAAACTCTGAGACTTGAAAAGCCGTCCATTTGGGAATCATTACCAATATGTGGAAGATGTCCCAGATGTTTATAGCTGAAGTTTTCAATGCAAATTGTGAGCGAAGAGGCTAGGAAAGCCATCCTGAAAGGACTATGGCCCACTCTGCCATGTTAGATTCTTTCTAAATGTAAGTTGGACCAGCAAGTATTTTCATCTACGATTTGAGAGAACAGGTCTCCTGCAATGAGTCTAGTTATCAACAGTGTTTCCCTCCCTTAATTCTGTCTTAAAGGTTAGTGGGTCTTAAAAGGAAAAAAGCATATGGTTTTTGCATAAACCAATTTGTCCCACCATATGAAGCAAACAATATATCCTCCTGAGTTCTTGTAAGCTTTTTTTTTTCACTACACAAAAGAGACCCCGTGGAACTCAAGCTAACTAACTCAAGATAAAGGCCAATTCATGTCAAGGCCCCATCTTTTTTGTGTAGTGAGGACACCACCATATATTAGCAAGAAGATGGCAAAGAGAAATGATCAAATAATTGCATTAAGTGATTCCATCCCTGCAGCTTGGAATATCCTCGGGCAGTAATTCCAGGATTGGATTTTTCAGCCAATGAGTGCCCCTATTCTTTCTGTTTGTTGCACTCTCCCTGAAGATGTTGGCCTTGATTTTGTTATGCTAAGGCCACTTTATGCTGCTCTAGCTGCAACATGGTGCTTGAAAATGGCCAGGAATGCGTCCCTGAGATTACCCTCCTGGGACCGCGACGTGTCACTTGTGTGGCTAGACGAGAACACTGCACTGCCATTCTTGTAAACTTCTGATCCTGTTACAGGGAAAGTGTCTGTCTGAGAATCAAACCCATAGGTAGGTTTCATAACTAATGTGGCAGCATTCCCACCCCACTTCTCTTCCACGTCTCCCTCCTCTGCTTATCGGTACCTCAGCATTTTAAAAGCCTTGGTAATCACTAGTTTGCTTTTGTACTCAGAATTGTAGTCATTGGAGGTGCTCACATCTGTGAAGTTGGATTTATGTAATTTTGATACTTGTGTGTCACACACACACAAAACAAGCAACTTTAGTTGTAGGACAACAATTTGATTAGTGAAGTTCCATGAAAGTCTTAAAATATGCGGAAGCCCGTTTTTTCCATTAAGAACAGAAACAATACATTTGGCCTTTCCATATTCATATTTCTGCTGATTGCTGGTGATACTAGTTAGAGTTGTCCTTCCCCAATCTTTTAACATCTCCACAGACTGAAAGAGAATAGTTTGTAATAGATCAATCTAAGAACCCTTGTAAATATGAGCTGTTTTTGAAGCTGCTTGTTCTTCTGTTGGCTGATCTTCGTTGGGAAGTGAGGAGATGTGCTGAAACGCTGTGGGTGACACTTGAGTGAAAGAGCTGAAATTGGATTTACAAGATTCTATTCCAGCAACTAAATGTCCATGGTGTTTATATAGCTTATCTCTATTCATCTGTGTTCGCAGGGCTCTGCTCACCAAGTGTTAATGTAAACACTCTATTTCGAGACACTGGTCCATTTGCCTTCTGGAAATCCATCCCTTATAACATGGTAGTAAACCTTTGTACATAAAAACAAAACATCCCTGTGGTCGGAGTGGTTTTACATAGCTGCACACAAACACATGCTGCTAACGGTAAATGACTGAGAACACTCACCACCTGTATCAACAGTTCTTTGTGTTCAACCTGTCCTGTTTAATTAAAATACTCTTGGTCTTGGGGGGAAGCAGCTTGGCATAATGGATAAAGTACTTGACTGTCACCTCTAGTTTGAGTTCAAGTCCTGCTTCAGGCCCTAATTGGGAGATGGGGAGGGAATTGCTCTCTCTTCCATCCCCAGGGGTCCAAAGTCTACTTATCTTTGACATTCTCCATGCAAGGGACACCCAAGACGGCTGGTTTGAACACATCCTTTAAACACAAGCTAACAGAAAGTGGGTTATCCTGGCTAGGGTTGAAGTCCTTGATGGGACAGTTTTTGAGAACCCAAGGTGCTGCTGTATGACAGTACGTAGCCATCAGATATAGGTCTGTTGCATCTTACGCGCATTTAACATGTGTGATTTCAACTTTATGCGATTGGCAAAAAAAAAAGAGAAAAACAGTTTTAATACTATACCTGTAGTGGGGGCAATTTCACCCGCCATTGAACTCAATGGGGTTTTGGCTATACGCCGTTTTCGCTTTACGTGCTAACCGTGGAACGGAACCCCCGCGTAAGATGGCAGACCTGTATAAGGGGTTTCTTTCACAGGAAGATGAGTGCTATAAATATAGGCATCAAGTATCGGGGTAGCCGTGTTAGTCTGTATCCACAAAAACAACGAGGAGTCCGGTGGCACCTTTAAAGACTAACAGATTTATTTGGGCATAAACTTTCGTGGGTAAAAAACCCCACTACTTCTTCAAGTGAGGTTTTTAACCCACCAAAGCTTATGCCCAAATAAATCTGTTAGTCTTTAAGGTGCCACCAGACTCCTTGTTGGTTTTTATGAATATAGGTGTAGCCTTATCATAGAATCATAGAATATCAGGGTTGGAAGGGACTTCAGGAGGTCATCTAGTCCAACCCCCTGCTCAAAGCAGGACCAATCCCCAGACAGATTTTTACCCCAGATCCCTAGATGGGCCCCCTCAAGGATTGAACTCACAACCCTGGGTTTAGCAGGTCAATGCTCAAACCACTGAGCTATCCCTCTATGCTGGAGATAATTAGAGGGATGCCTATTTAAAATATAACACTTTTTTTCGTGTGTGTGTGTGTGTGTGTGAGACAAAAATAGCTTCACCTACTCCTTGGTTCCACTGAGTATTTTACAGTCTGTTACCTTTTTAAAATGTCTCTCTTCCCTTTTGCAATGTGAAAGGCCACACAAACAGCAGGAATGCGGAGTACTCAGAGGAAAGTGACTACACAGAGTACTCTGAATTACTAATTTAATAGCAATAAATATATATTTTTCTTTAATCTTGACATCTTTGAAAACTTTTTTTTTGTCAAATGATCAGTAGATAAGGGAAAAACATCAGTAGCCACTGTAGTATGATACCTTTTAGGATGTTAAGAAAATTGCCAAAACACTTTCACCTCTGAAGCAAAAATAAAATGTGCTGCTTTTTTACTTTTGCAGGCTGTGTGTGCAATGAAATTAAAATCAGTAGACTGTTTGGAACTATAAAGTTAAGACTGTCTGGGACGTTACTGTTTCACATTTGGCTTGAAGGCATGCATGTTCTGAATAAAAGTGCCATAAGCATTAACTGATGGGACTGCTAGGAGGAAGTGTGTAATTTTCAGTAGCAGAGATCAGTTTTAAGAATTCAAATATTAGAAATGGAAAATTACAGGAACTCATGTGTTGTATTCTCCCCCATCCCCATCTGCTGTGGGCTCAGGCAAATTGGTGTTCAAAGAGGTCACTTCTGATTATGACTCTGCTAGAAAAACAGTTTTACAGGGCTGACCTTAAGTACAAAATGGGCAGTAATTCAAACTCCTATGGGGGCTTAGGGAATGAATGCAGGTTATTGGTTTTGGCAGTGAAAAAGTTGGTGGGTAGCATCACTTAGACCTTTGACTGAAAATGCGGAGAAGCTGAGCAAAAGCTGTGTGCGCTCCACCAAGCAATTCATTATTTTCCTTGGCACAATGTATGGCCCACTGTTTTAGAAATTATCTGAAATGTAGGCTAGGCTGGAAAAGGTCTGTTGCTTTAAATATTACTGTGGCAGACTCTTCACTTAAGTAGTTTGAGTACCCCAGATGTACACTTAAGTATTTTTGTCGGGGGTCCAGAAATCCTGATTTTTTTTTTAAGAGTATTTGTGGAAGTTGGATAGACTAAACTATAAGATTTGTTTTTAACACCTTTTTGTCATCTTACACATGTATGATTTGGGAAGGGGAGAGGATGGATGAATGAATCTCTCACTGAAGAATGGTAGTGGTGCATATTGGTGTGGAAGTGAAATCTGTATATATCCTTGGAGTGCAGACGACAATTACCTGGAAATGAAGCAAACTTGATTATGAAAACCAGGCCATCTGTTACCTATCCCTACTCTCTGGTTGCTCCTTGTACATGAGAGTTTATCAAAATGGGTAGTCTATTTTTGTTGAAAAATCAAAAAGTGAAATAAAGTTTCTGGTGATTTTTATGAAGGTGGCCTCAAATGGTGGGGAAGAAAGGGTTATTTGACTTCTTAACAAGTGAAGTTTCATCTGTTAATGAGGCTGGCTTAGTCGAAGGCTTTGGGAATACACTTGGCAGGGAAAAGAATAGAATGTTCATATTTTCAGGCATTGTCTTTGGGTCAATTAAGGAAGCTGCAGAATGAATTTTCTAAACTGAATGTTAAATAAGAGGACAGTTAAGCAATGTACCGTTCCACTAATGAGTGCTTGGCAAAGCATGCTGAGATGAGCCACTGGAGTTGTTACTGATGTTAATGCACTTTCACAATATGTTGCCCTTAGGTCACTTCTTTATGTTTACAAATAGGAGAAGACTGCTTATTTTAAAGACAGAAAGGTGGGATGGGCAGAAGAAGCGTGAAAACGCGTTTAGAAGCTGCAGAGATGTTCCGCTTTAGCGTCTCCATGTGGGTTATTGGTGTTCAGGCAAGATCGATCTGGGGATTGAAGTGTGTGGGAAGCATGTAGAAATGATGTAATGCAAAATCCCAGGTAGGGTGCCAAAGTCTCAACACGCTTTGTTTATTTAAAAAAAAAAAAAAATCAGTGTTTGCTGAAGGTGCACTCATTTTGGGCAGGTGGGAAAAACTGCAGCTTTTATTCATCCTCTCCTTGGACAGGTAAACGTCAGTATCTACTGCACTCTGCAGAGTTGTATGAAAAACATAAGTGATCAGCTTTCATCGTGACAAATGGAAACTGTCATTTAATTTTTATCCCCAATTATACAGCTCTGGGACCAATTTTTCAGGTGGAATGTTGGAGCCATTAGAAAGAAATAAGTAAACTATACCGCATTCCATCATTTTTCTGGCAGCTACCCAATGGTCTGTAGCCTTATTACGTGTACTTTTTTTATATAGATATTTTTCTCTGGGCTTCTACAAGGTTCTTATTTAACTCTCTACTGACTCTCTTGAGAGTAGGAGCATTAGATAAATTTTACAGCCAGATTGTTGAGTGGAAGCAGAAAATGCAAAATGTTGGCTGTAGTTCTGTACCAATGCTTATTCTCTGATTTCTTGGTAAATTGGTGGCTGCTATTAAGTTTTCACCGACATTGTTTCTAGAATGAGAATCCCTTAGCTTTGCTAGTGTATATCAAAGGCCTGCTAATGTTTAGGCTGTTTCTTTATAAGAAAAGAATGACTTGCGTATCTCTTTGAGTGTAGTCAACTGAAAATATTTTATGGAACATATATTAAAATAGGCAGTCAGACATCTCTCCCTCTTGCTTATCAAACTGGGGTTACAACATAGTAAAGCGGTTTCCTGCCGTGTAAGCCTTTAGTGTCACTGGTTCTGCAACATGGTTACAATTTTGTGGATGCTAAAACCCTATTTTTATTTGAAGTATTAACATCTAGAGGCTTACGTGTGGCAAATCCTATGCAAGTGTCTCTTGCTCTTGGTTAAGTTCTTCAATAGACAGTCTGTCTAGATAAAGCCTCACTATTTGGATACTTTCTAGAGTTCAATAAAGTCTTCGTTTTTTTCTTTTGTGTAGTCTGTCCTGTTGCCAAGAAGCAGTAGCCTTAAATGGTAGCTTGAGTCTCAAAAAAGTAGACTATCAAAACATTAAACATGATTTCTAGTAAGAGAAGTTTGGTAATACATTGAAAGAAATTAAATTCTAAGTTTTCTTTAGATATTGTAAGGGAAGTTGAGTTACCTTGACAGAAGCTGAAGGGGGGGAGCTATATACTTTGTATATGCATACAAAACTTTCAGCTGATAGTTACCTTTGTAAATTTAGGCCAAAGGGGGTTCTTTTAATGCAGAAGGTTTTCTAGTAAAACCTCTCGTATTGTCGATCTAGTCCACGTGCTTTTCATGGACTAATAGTTGCAGACATTCTCTGCATACTATTCTAAAGGCATGAAGCTTCTGGATACTGCAGTTGCCTTTGTGTTTCTTTTGCACTTTTTAAACACCATTCCTGACAGCCATTTTAAGATGAGAATTCAGGTTTTTTGGGATGAATGTCTTAGACTGCATGCTGATGTGTGGCAAAGCTTTCTACAGTTGATACTGCTACAGCTGATATGTTTGCTTAATTAACTAATTTACAAGAACTGCATACAAGTTATTTGTTTCTTTGACTAACAGGAATATAAATAAAACAAAACACCCAACTAACTGCAGTTCCAGACATACCCTACACTTGTTGAACACACAATCCTTTGTTGCTTGTGTTGACATAATAAAATAGTTGCATTTGGTTAACACAGTTCCTGCAAAGGAAATGTCTGAGATTAGCATGTATTAAATTTTGTTTCCAGAGGGAATTTCTTTGACAAACTTGTTATCTCCTTTAAAGCGAAGTGATTATTAATTCTTGGTATAAAAACTTGCTGGTAAAATGAACGTGTCCTTTTGCATGTGTCTTTCTTGGCCAGTGACTTGATTCCTCCTTGTCAGCCTATGGAGACAGAAGCAATATGAAGTTCGAGGTCATAAGCAGCAGGGGCAGCCCAGACCCGACAGATATTCTTATGCTTCCATCAGGTGGGTGCTGTGGCCTCCTCTGAGATCAGGCCCCTGGTTCTGTGGAGTCAGTAGTTTGAGTCCCATTTATCAGTTGAAGTTTTTGAAAGGGAGAAATCTGGTCGAAGAGCTATACGGAATAGGGGCTGACATTGTTCCTGAAAAGGGGAGTGCCCTTCAGGGTCTTTCCCCATCTTCCTGTGGGTCGTACAAAATTAGAGATGCCGTTCTGGCTTTTGTACATCCTCGCAGGCTCTGGGTACCTGTAAGAAATGCCTATTGACTGACGTTGGCCTTTCTACCTTCCTCTCCCCTCCAGAATGGCAGAACCGTCTCCAGGAGCGTCTTCCAACCCCTCTCATGCTCTGTGATATTTCCTATATCCCTGTTTGATGTGGCTTTTCCCCAGACCTCAAGGGAAATCTGGTAACCCCTGCCCTACAGTGATAGATGATACCTTCCTGCATGTACATAGCTGCCCAGGTACACTAATGTTGTACCAATCCCTTCCTCCTTCCCCACCCCAGCTGCAGCCTTCAAACCTTCTTTTAAATCACAAAATAGACCTGAGAGAAACCCATGCCCTTTATGAAGATTATTTCTATATTAGAAATCTGAATCAGGTCTGTTATCTGGAACGAACTAGAAAACAGATTTCATTGCTCTGGATATTGGCATGTATCACATTGCTTGAATTCATTTGAAATAGAACAGAGTTCACACCTGATTTCCTTTTGTTTCCCAGTGTTCTGGACAAAAAGTCCCAATATCAAAAGAGAATCCAAAGCTTGTCAAGCTGCCAGAGTGACTAGTTAAGGTAGCTAGTCCTATTCCACAGGAGTAACATCTGCTTTTGGCCACCAAAGGGAGGGTTGCCACATTAAAGTTGGTCAATGGAGTAATGTGGCTGTAATTTTGTAATGCTACAAATTATAAGGACATTTTCGGCTCCCTCAAACACATCAATTGGGACAGATGGGCTTTCCAAGCCATGGTTTGGAACATTTCAATTTTCAGTAATGGGCATGCATCCCCAAGTGTGGTGAACTGTTATGTAGCTTGTAAGGTTATGATAGTGTGTCCTTCCTCCACTGTAGTTCTGCGATAACTGTTTACTGTGAGTAACCTTCCTTTGCAATTATAATTCTGCTTCATGGCAGCTAGATGGCTTTCTCTTATTTCTCGCTTGCCGGTTCTTGGGTTGGAATAACATTATTGCGTAACAGAACCTCTTTTCCCTCTTCCATCCCCCAGAATTTCTGGAGAAAGAAAACAGCCAATACTTTATTCAGAGGGCCAGGACATGTGCCTGACTCTGGCGTGAGGGAGGCAGGAGTGCTAATAATGATCTGAAAGTCAACTGGGTGCTGCGGGTTAACCTTTAGTCAAATTGTACTAGCCTTGTGAAACCGTTCACATTTAGATTCCGGTCCTGTTTGGGATCTCAGAAGAGTGGTGTCTTGCTGAGGTCAGTATGACTGTGTGGGCATAGTATCAGGAGGTAGCCGTGTTAGTCTGTATCTACAAAAACAACAAGGAGTCTGGTGGCACCTTAAAGACTAACAGATCTGTTAGTCTTTAAGGTGCCACCAGACTCCTTGTTGTTTTTGTGTGGGCATAGAGATGTAGCCTTCATCCACTGTAGGGTAACAGAATAATGTTCATCTGCGCTATGACCAGTATTACCGAATGCTGACTGTGAAATTGTAACAGACTTGCTAAAATATATGCACTTGCCAATAAAGGTTTAGCAAGGACTTCTTTAAATGTATCCGATTTTACTTAGTGCTACTTGTTACTCTTTAAGGAGAACATTGACTAAGTGCTCATTAATGCCTTTACATTTAATATTTAAGATGACTTTCTGGGGTACAAAACCTGTCTGTACTTATGTAAATGAAAATATTTATGAACGGATAACTGTAATCTGACTCTCTTTTAAAGAAGCTCTAAAATTGGCATTTTTACAGAATGATTAACCCCTTAAAATATTCAGAATGCTTTGTGACAAAGGCTAACATTTTTCAGGACCTGCCTTTTTACACTTGGAGGTAAAATTTTTTAAATGTGTGTGTGCCGGTTTACATCTCTGGTGTGCTAACAAGCCTCCTTGTGGGTAGATGGACCACTTCAGCTATAAAATTGCTGGGCAGGATTTAATCACGTGTGTCTCAGATTGCTGAGGGCTGGGGCACAGGTGCACTTGATCTATATTATTTCCCTTTCATTGACTTGAGTGAGGGAGGCAAAAGAAATAGGCAAATATCCTCCTGGTTAATACTCGCTGAAAAGAAAATGGATATATTTTTAGGATGCTTGCTGCAGAGGCCTAAAATTACGTGGCTAGTTTGCCAGCCTTGGCAAGAAAGAATATCTTCTGTTGAACTGAGCAGGTAAAGCAGTGCTGTGTGGTTACCTGCAAATCAAGGCTGTGTTCAGGACTCTGTGGAAAATGTTTAATAAAAAAAAAGTGTTTTTATGAAATTTGCTTTATTGGAAATGATACTCTCCCCTGGAATCATGAGAATAAGTCTTACACTCAGCTGGTGTTTTTTACCTTGAATATTGTCACAGCTATTCACCATCTGATTTGTGTAATCATTTTCTTGCAATACAGTGCATCAGCTGTTAAAAATAATGGTTGTACTGTCCGTTTCCAGTAAAAAGGAGTATGCTTTCAAGCTCAAGACTGGTGAGTGAAACTGTATTGATCATGTACTCCCTAAACGTTAATACAGTTAAAAACCTTTCTCCTCAAAATCCTTCTCCTAGCTTCCCGCTGTAAATATAATAATGAAGCTTGTAGCCTGAACAACTATTACATTAATAAGATTATGTATTGGGGTGCACCATATCACAGATAACCGGTTCCTTTTTGCCAGGTGGCTACTTAAAGTTAATTGAGAGGGTGGAATTGGTGAAACACACCGAAACTTTAATACAGACAACTATAATTGAAATCATAGGAAAGGATCAATACACATAACGATTAGAATAAGATAAACACAAGGAAGTGGTTTCCTGCATTGTTCATACTTGCAATCTTGCGTTGTGCATACATATGGAGACCGTTGGAAACCAAGATGGAAGGGAAAGTGGAGCCCATCAGAAGGGAGGTCCTGATTCAGTTTACACCATCTTGGGGACCTGATGAACCCAAAGAAATAGGAACTGGGTATGATATTGTATACCTTTTTATGGTAATATTTGACCCTTTGCCCTGATTATAATGTCAGTTCCTACCCCATCCGCTTGTGGCTTTGGGGTGTTCATAATTAAGCATTAATATCCATAAGTTACATCACTTATTTCTTATAATTCCTATATGAACATGTGGTCTAACTGCTTCTATATTGCATAGCAACATAATTGCTAAAAGCCCCCAAAACTCTCTTCTTGCAGAATTCTGTGGTGTACTACACACACCCCCCCGGGTTATACAAACCCGACTTACGCAAATCCGCACTTACGGAAAAAGTTCCGTAAGCTAGAAATAGGAGGGTTTTTTTTGCATGTAATGGTCGGGTATATGTTTCTGACTTAAGCAAAATTCGAGTTACACAAGGCGTTCCGTTCCGGAACGCCTGCGTAAGTCGGGGAGCGTCTGTGTACCCATTTGTCAGTACTTGATTGTGTCTCTGAATGAGAGGGCAAAAGATCTGACCTGGGGTTATCTCCTTAGGTCTCTCTCATTTCAACTACACTTCAGCCTTTAATAAACTACTCCCACAAAGCCTTAACATAATATGACAGGTCCTTAACTATAGCAAGCTTAATAACCCATTTACTTATGTTCACCTATGTGCCCCCATGCATATTCAAAGCTAACAAGCAGCATATCCCTGTCAGTCTGATACTCCTATGCCATTTTACCTCTAGCAAACATAAAATCACCCTCAACATGAGACAGTGTCATAGGTTATAAGATCATGTCCGGGATGAACAAGCTGCATAATTACACAAATGTTTTGCTATGTTAAACCTACAATTAAATATAGTAGTTGGTCAGTCTGTTATTGTAATGGATGAGTTGCGCTGTTCTGAGGATAGGTTATACTGTTTCGTTAGCAGCTCACAATAGATCAATAGTAATTTTGTTATGGGAATGGGCCAGATGTCCAAGAACAGAAATATGCTTTCAAATACCACTGACTTGCTATGATCATTAGTATGGTGAAAGATATTGCTTTGCAATCGAGGCATTAACAGCGGGTTTTGTTGTCCACCTGTTCAAGGGGAGGCTTTTAATTACCTTTTTGGTTGCTGGACGGTGTGATAATACCTGTACGTGCTGCTTTTCTTTCCTTCGCTCAGTCCCCTTGTTTGAACACAAAGGAAACATTAAATGTCCTTTCCAGGAGAGATGAGGCATTTGGAAAGTGTATCCATGTTACGGCAGGTCCCAGGTGTGTCTTCAAATCTTAGTATACTGAGGGATGCACCGAAGGTGACACAGGAATAGCCTTTTGGAGTAGTTGCAGTCGCAAAACAGAAGTAATGCAAAAACTATTACTTACTTACACCACCATAGTGAAAGGCACCTCAAAGCTCCATTGCCGTCTATACAAATTTAAGCTTCTGTGTGTATGAGAGAGAGAGCGAGTGTGAGCCTTAATTATGGCATTTCCTAATTTTTGAGCATGTTTGACTTTGCAACCTTAACTTTTTAATGTAGTTTTGGGATGCAATTCCTAACTTATTTAAAAAGCTACAACCCACCTCCCCCCTCCCGGAAATCCCATCACGTGGAATCATATTGACCTCCAGCTTGGGTTATGGGCACTGTGTGGACCTTGAGATTCACAGCACAGCCTGTCCCGCTTGAGCTAATGGAGTAACTAGTAGAGGATAATAGGCCACTACCACTACGTGGCACAGTCACTAGAGGGTGGGGGGATGAGACAGACTTTTGCAGAGGAATGTAAAAACTGAGGATTGCTGGATTCAGTTACAGGTTCTACTAGTTACAGATCCATATGCCCTTAGGCTCGCCTTCTGTGTCTCCTGCAGCTATGCCTACGTAACCCCTCCCTATTCTTTCCTCTTGTGTACATATATATCTCCCATTCCTCCTCCTCCTCTCATTCCCTAGGTACCAACAAGGGGAGCACAAATGTACCAGAGAGACAGGGTCCCTGCAGCCCCTGACTGCCACGAGCAGCAATTGATGGAGAAATCCTGCATCCCTTGTGCTCAGTTGGTCTGTGGGGATAGAGCATGTGCAGTCCAGTTGGCACAGAGGAACTGTGTGGGAGTGGATCATACTCCGTGCCGGTGGAATCTCTTGAGAATTCAGCTTCCAAACGAACAAGTCTCTATTGTATAAACGGAGACGCTTTTGCAGAGGCTTACGACCTGGCGAACTTGGGGAAACAGTCACAGGAATTGCAAAAGGCACATCCATGACACCAGGGCAATCACCAGCTGCCAAATGTCAAGCATTCTTGACATAGCATCCGAAGAAGTGGGCTGTAGCCCACGAAAGCTTATGCTCTAATAAATTTGTTAGTCTCTAAGGTGCCACAAGTACTCCTGTTCTTTTTACTATAAAAATGCTACAACTTGACTAAGAAAAAACACACACACACACAAGTAAATAACACTTTGCATGTGTGACATTCCAGAGCAGTGGACATCAGTCTCTAGGTAAGTAGCGACAGCAGCAGGTAGAATTGTTTTGGATGCGGCAGTACACAAACCCTGGGTTTTCCAATTTAAATGGACTGATTTTATAGAGGTATGCAGTGTTTTTGTAGCCATGTCTGTTCCAGGATATTAGAGAGACGAGGTGGGTGAGGTAATGTCTTTTATTGGACTCTGTAGCTTGAAAGTTTCTCTCTCTCCAACAGAAGTTGGTCCAATAAAATATATTACCTCACCCACCTTGTATCCTTGATTTTACAGATCACTCTTCAAAATTAGGCAAGTTTTAATAAATAGTTTGGTTTTCCCCCATCACTACACAAATATTCTAATTAAGTTTAGGAAATATACTCGCATGCTAATTTGTTGAAACTGCTTTTGTAATAGGCCTCCTTTTTACCTGTTTGTTTTTTATCCCTAGACCGAGTATTTAGTTAGGTCACTGTTTGTGACTTGTCTTGCCCTTCTGCTTGTTTGAGAACCCGTGCATATAAGTGAATTCACTGCAGGCAAACAATTGGACTAGTAATGTAGCCACTTGAAAGGCAGACATTCAAGTGAATGGGCCATAACCCTTCATGGCAGGCCTGCCAGTTACACAGTTGTCGTCAAGCCAGCTTCTTTTGTGATGCTAAGAAAATTAATCCATTCTCGTGATTTAATGTCAATTTGATGTTTAAAAATTATGCTTCATCATGCTGTCACAATGTACTGTCTTTGAGCAGCTATGTTACTGCATTAATTTTAGTAAAATTAATGAGCATCTTATGTAAATTCATATCTTACCTTGCTCTTAATTTACATTAGATGCTTAAACAAGAGGTGTCTTTATCATTGGCCATTGGCTCTGCTGCTCTCTAGTCTTCATAGATCCAAAACAATCAGTTTAAGAAAACCCTTCCATGCAAAAGGTAGAAAAGGTTAGATGTGAACTGAATGATAAAGCCCTAACAAACTCTCGTTTGACATGTAGTGTCCTGTCTAAGTAGGGTGACCCGATGTCCAGATTTTATAGGGACAGGCCTGATATTTGGGGCTTTTTCTTATAAAGGCTCCTATTACCCCCACCCCCCGTCCCGATTTTTCACACTTGCTGTCTGGTCACCCTATGTCTAAGAAAGCCGTGGGGGTGGGGAATTGACTTGTTGCCTGTCCCTCACTTAAACTTAAGTAATTTTAATACAAAGATCTTTTATCTGGAGTGTTGGCAGGGTAATAAATTCAAGGGACTGTTTTAAACATGGTCAATCAAAAGTAATCCTATTAAAATAATTGAGTATTTTCAGAGTAAAGAATCCCCTCCTCCTATCCACAACACACGAGAGAACATAAAAGGTAGACAGGAGTGTCCTTCGAAGAACCTTGAACCAATCAATGTTTGTGCGCAGTTATAATCTCGCTTCAGCACAAACTCAGTCCGTTGCACCCCTTTGAAGAAGCATAAAGCTTGTAATGAGCGACTAGTTTACAGATAACCTCATTTTAATTGTAATGATTTAAAAAGTCTCCTGAACCTCTCCCCCATGCCCTGAACACTGCACAAAATTAATAACTATATTAATGGTCACCTGGCAGTCCTGCTTTGGTTAAAGTTGCAGAAAAGTTTTTGTAATAATCCTGTTTCACATGTTGGTAACTTTCCAAAGTATTTGTCCAGTGGGTTGAAATTCTCCATATTTGGTCTTTGCTTGAACACTTTTTTTTTAATTTGGGGTGGGGCCCCTTTTTGCTTGTTTATGGAGGTTTTTCCACCTTCTTGTTTACATTAGAAGTGGGAGGAATGCCAAGCCTAACCTTACCTGTTTTTTTTACTGGTGGACTGGGAGTTTCAGAAAGATGTATTGTGGTCTCTCTTTTAATGGGAGGGGCAGGATATTGAATCTTTAACCTTTCTTCCAATTGTTCATCTGGCATTGGCTTTTTAATAGGTTTTAACAAAAACAGAAGCCAGTGCTCAAGTATCTGGCTGAAACACTCAATTTTCCAGTTTTCAGTCTCCAGTGATGTCAGAATTCCACTAGTTCTCCAGTTGCTACTGTAGTCTTTCAGTGCAGGGAAGAGCTGAATTTCAAATATGAAAAAAACAAATAAGAGGGCAAGGGAGAAACAACCACAACCAAAAAAAATTACATCAGGTTGTCTTTGTACACTGTTAATTTAAGAGCGTGAACACAAACTTACTTTGGGGCAGGTCCTTAGGGTTGCCAATTTTGGGTGGATGTATTCCTGGAGGTTTAATCACATGACACAATCTTTAATTCCTGGAGACTCCAGGACAGTCCTGGAGGGTTAGCAACCATACCACTTTAAGGGGGAACCAAGTGTGAGTTTTGCTTACCTAAGCCGAGTTTGTTACAAAAAAATGCAGAAAATCCTTTTTAAAAAATAATCAAATCGCATTTTTCAGAGGGCTGTAGCAGAAACAGCTTACATGTAAACTTGCCAGAGAACAAGGGCTTAGTGAGGGGTGACTTCTCTTGACTGGGGGGAGGAAGTAAAGCAAATGGGGGGAGGAAGGGAGATCACTTCTGAGTATGCTCAGTTGGTTATTGATGGTTTTTCCTGTCTAATAAATCCTGCTCACTTTGCAGCATTGCTGCATGTTCTCCTTACTTGGCCTGGCCATGGCCCAACAAGCTGAGGGCTGTTCCATTTGGCAGGAGGAAAGTGTTGGTGTGTAGGTACTCTGTGAGTACCAGTACCCTAGCACCTATATTATAATGTGATTTTTTTTTTTCAGTTTGTCCTCCTTTTGTAGAATAGTGTCTGCAATCTGAAATGTCTGTCCTCTTGTTTTGGGGCTTTTTGTGCCGTTTCTTCCATAAGCTTGGGTTAACTTGAATTAAATTGGTGTATGGCTTGCCGTTTTTGGTAAAACGGTAAACAGAAATGGTCACATAATTCAGAAACGCTTGCCCTTGGAGTGATTGTCATGCTGGATGATCGCTGAGGAGCCTTTATTGACTTTGAGCTCCCTTTGGAACTGAATTCAGAAAGCTGTAGACTTCTGCAGCACCTGCGAGACACTCACTTGAATAGAGCTACTGAGAAAAGCATTTCAGTTATTGGCATTTTTCCTAATGCATTTTGTATGTGTCTATACCACAGGGAGAAATGTGTGGTTATTGTTGAAATATTATCTACATAGCTTTTCAGAAGATGAAAGAAAGCCACTCTGCAGCAATGAGTGTTGTGGAGGTAGTATTGTGGTAATGGTTTGGGGTTTTCACACAGAGATGTGGCTCAATATGTTTTATCCCTACTATGCACATGTTTAAAAGCGTTAAACAGGATACAGAATTTGTCAAATAATGCTTGGCGGGCTGTTTTCTGACGGCTGGTAATTATGGGCTGAAATGTTATTTAAATCACTACTTCAGTGTAGAGTATAGTCTACTAGAAACTAGCTAGTAATGCACATGACCTATTTTAGTAGCTATGCTGTATATTAAACATCAACTGTAGAAGTCATTGGAATATGAAGGAATAAATGAATCTCCCTGATTCACTTTGAATTGATAGACCACAATTCAAATAAATGTATATAAACAGATTTCATTTTGTCATGGTGTTTCAGTACACGTTGTGGTCTGTTGGAAACAGCTCTAAGTGTCTGTCTTATAGCCCTAGGATTCAATAGCTGCTTTTTTCATCTTAGAAAATCCAGTTTTGTGTGTTTTGCTAACTTTGCTGGAGGACTTTGTAATTATTGTCCAAAACAGTAGAAATCCTGTGGCTCTCTCTCAAACTTAATCTCAAAAGTATGACTTGGTTTTCATTTGTTACATGAAAGGAGTTATTTATTATTCATTACTAGTCAAATGACATGCAATCATTGAAAAAACCCAGTAGCAAAATAGCAAACCTGTGTTGCGTCTCCAAATTTCTGTATCTTGTTTACTCAGCTTTTCTAGTCTTTTATCCTCGCTTAGGAGAATAGGGCTTCCTTTCTCATAGCCTGGAGCTGTGCGTAGAATAAGTTGAGTCCAGAATGATTGTTGGAAGTGCCAGGAAAAGGTGGAATTGAGCAAAAAGACTGAAATCAAAGTAGAAACATGGTCACTTGCCTAAGTTACTGGTGACCTAAGCACAAAATAAGAAAGTAGTCTCATTACCTCTTCTTTAAGATTGTGTCAACAAAATGCGAATATTGCATTTCATTGTTCTTCTTCCATTCATAATGTGTAAGTGAAATGCCAGACTCCTTTAAAAAAAAATAGCAATGTATTTGATCTTGGGGATATTAAATTAGCTGTCAGCACAATACACAGGTGAATGGTGACTTTTGAATGAAATTAACAAATCATCATTCCTGAGGCATTTTTAGTCTCTTGTCCAAGATAAAAAAACAAATCATTTGTCTAGATAACAGTAATATAATTGTAGGAAGGTGCTTTAGCATGCATTGTTTTCCTATATTAATTACAATAATGTGATAACCCTTCTGTTTTCATCTTAATGTGACTGACTACAACAGGCAGAACTATTAAATCTGGTTGGAAGAGTAGTTCCAAGTATATCCAGGATACTGGTCCTGTGGTTTGCAGGTTAATGGGCTAATTTCTTAAGTGATTCAACTGGATACCATGTTAACTAACCTGGATTTAGTTTATAAACAGTGTGTAAAAGAAAACCATTACAACACTTTAAAATTGAGGCTTTGAAATAAATCCAGAAAAGCAAAGGAGTTCTGAATTAAGACTTGCTGTTCATTTCTCATTGTGTTATCTGAGTATGGCCATCTTTGCAGGGTTATTACTAAATTAGCTTTATTAGTTAAGCATAGTGAAATGAACTAAGGACAGAATGACAATACGTGAAACCCGGAGTTCAGGTTGTTTGCATCTTAATGTTTTAATGGGCTGGTTTGTAATATTACAGGCAGTAACTAACTAGTGTTCTTATACTGGCGTTGATAAGATACATTGCAAGTCCCTGTCATCTTAGTATATAATCATATGCTGTTTATATATCCTTCAGTGCTGTTCGATCATACTAATGCTTGTTGTGGTTCTATCTTAAGTGGGTCTGTGGCAAACTCCTGCAGAAGTAGGGTTTGTATGAGTCACTGTGGGAAAATGTGCTTGACTTTTTTTTTAAACTGAATTCTCAAATTTGCGTATAGAATTTAATGCTAACAGTGAACTATATTGGCAGCCCTTTTCGTGCAACTTGTTCACAGGAGAAAGCACAGTCAAATGGTAGTCATACTTCATGGAATTACTGTTTGAAAATCTAGGCCGCCCAGTGTGTCTTTACTCAAGCAACTCAAGTGATACCACTCTAATGGATGGGTCATTCATTAGCTTCCTTCTGTTTCAGCTTCTAAATAGTCTGTTCCACTTACTTGATGGTGATAGGCCAATGTAATCCAATAGGTTTTATATGTCTTGGCAATGTTTGTTTGTAATTTGAGGTTTGTTATATGATAGAATGCATCATCTTCGTTGTTAAGTCTGTAGGCCTGGCCTGGACTGTTACCCAGCTGCAGTTTGGGACCTTTAAACCATCACTTCTGATGATCTCTCTCAAGCCTTGCGTACACTAGCCCAGTGTTTCTCAGATGTGGCCACCAGAGGCTTTTCATGTGACCACAGCTTCCTGGGTGGTGGTTGGGGCATGGTGGAAACATACAAATATCACTTTTCACAGAAACAGACTTACTAGCTAGCAAGTCTTTAAACAAAACAACCAAAAAAACCCCCCCAAAAGAAACAACAACAAAAAAGACAAGAACATGCAAAGCATGTGATTTGTTTCTATTCTGTTTAGGTCCAGTAAAGAATAGACAGATGTATATTTTTATTATTGAGTCAGCAGTAAAAAATCTATGTACATAAATTACAAGTATATGTGCATATTTTTGTTTTTTCCTAAAGTTAATTGAGTATTTAATGAAAAATTGTCAGAGCGGCCACCAGCAAGAGTTGGTGGCCATACTTTGAGGCTACCAAAATTTTTCTTGAGACCCCCTGTACTAGCCTTTCCCCCTGAAATTGCCCACCATTGCTAACATGGATACAATTCCATCTGATGGCAACCTCAAGAGTGTTGGTACATGGAAATCTTGATGGTACAGGCTGGACATACATGTAAGCTTGATCTATCTTTGAGGATTTTTCTCAAGAGCTATGAATAAGTATGAAAAGGTGATGCCTGCCTCTAATGGTGATGTGGCAAAATGTCTACTGGAAGAAGCATAACGTAGATGTTTGACTTATTAAACTTTACTGTATTGCGCCACTAGTTTTGTGTAGTAAACTTGGTCTGCGTGGTTAAAAAAAAAAAAAAAAAAAAAGTTAAAAGAATATTAATTTGAATGTAATTTGACATGAAGAGCAAGCTTTAAGATGAGCTATCTGGGTCAAGCACAATGGGAGTTTCTCCACATGTTGCATGCAGTGTGACTGTACTCTTTTCAGCATTTTCTTTTGCGGTGGTGGCGTTGCCTCAAGGTTTTCATTTGAACTATGATGTAGTCGTCTAATTATAAGGGTGCATAAATGTTGCAAAACATACTACTTCTGTGACTTTCACTAGCATCTTATTTAGCTGCAATATTATCCTACTGTGACATTGCAGTCTATATGATTTTATAAAAATATGCTAATGAGTGAATATAATGTAACTGGAATATGCTTCATGCAAAAGGTCTCTTGTAAGGTATCATTACAAAGCTTATAATCTACTGAGTGTGGTCATCCTATTTGTATAAATGTACCACTCTTGTATCTAAAACTAGAAATATGAAATATAACTCCGAGGGCCTATTGTAATTATGTAAAGTGTGGGCAATTAATGGTGGTTTGAAATCTTGATGGCTCCCATCAACCAGGACAGTTGACTGTGGATGACTCTGTTTGCAGGCAAGCCTTCCTGTGAGTCAGGCTGGGCGGAATGAAGGCTTGGGGTCTTAGTGACATGTGATCATGTCACCTAAACTGGAATCCATCTTTAACCTGGTGCCTTTCCATTGAGAAGGAGGGGGTGGGAACCCAGAGAGGGACAAAGGATTCCCGCCTTACACAAAAGCTATATAAAGGGGTGGAACAGAACAAAGTGGGAGAAGAGCCATCATGAAGAATCCCCAGCTACCACCTGAGCTGGAACAAGAGCTGTACCAGGGAAAAGAATTGTGTCCAGGCCTGGAAGGTGTCCAGTCTGAGGAAAAACTTACTGAAGCATCTCTAAGGGTGAGATTATCTATATTCAGTTTGATTAGACATTATTTTATTTTGCTTGGTGACTTACTTTGTTCTGTCTGTTACTACCTGGAACCACTTAAATCCTACTTTCTGTATTTAATAAAATCACTATTTACTTATTAATTAACTCAAACAGCTGTGCATATCTCTCTATCCATGTTCTAGAGGGCGAACAATTCAAAATTTACCCTGTATAAGCTTTTTACAGGGTAAAACGCATTTATTTGGGTTTAGACCCCATTGGGAGTTGGGCATCTGAGTGTTAAAGACAAGAACACTTCTGTTAGCTGCTTTCAGTCAAGCCTACAGCTGTTGGGGGACATGATTCAGACCTGGGTCTGGGTTTGCAGCAGGCTAGTGGGTCTGGCTCAAACCAGGCAGGGCACTGAAGTCCTAAGCTGTCAGGGCAGGAAAGCAGGGGCATAAGTAGTCTGGGCACATCAGGTGGCAGCTCCCAGGGGGGTTTCTGTGATCTAACCCATCACACCTACCTTCCCTGAGAATGAGAGAAAAATCAAAGTAGTGAGTAAGGCCAAAATAAACCTATTGGAATATAGGTGCAATAACTGTTTCCAATATGCAGTATAAACCGGAAACCTTTCCTTTGTTTATAGATGGCTGCATTCAGTCCACAACACAACCTAGTAGCATAATAAATGCCCTCAATCTGGGGCCTTGTCTACACTGAGGCTTTTCAGTAGTTCTTCCACTGTTGGTCTTGCACCAGTGATTCACTACTAGTAGTAGCGTCTATGGAAGCACTGATATAGTCAGGACACAAGATTTTTGTAACCAACATATTGATCTTTCCACAGTGCCTGCACCTGGCTTACACTAGCACTTCTACCATTGCTAACATCATTGGGTCTGCATCCACAGTGCTGTCACCTGTAGTGATTTTTATTGTCTCACAGTAGTTGGTGCTTTGTCTTAAAGCTTCAGGAGTCAATTGATTGTATGAGACTCTCTCCACTTTCATTTACAAAAGAGGTTTCTAGCTTTTGTGATTGTGGAGAAAGCCTGCCAATGTGAATAGTGTACCTGTACTAGCTCAGAAACCAGAAGGCAAATATGAAGAAACCAGTACTACTTTAAATCACGAGGTTTTTGAGCCTAACTAGTGATTTTGGAGTGCCTGAGGTTGGCAATACTACGGCCCTGTTAGATTAACAGTGGACATATTGCTGAAAAATCTCAGTTTAGGAGTGTCCCAGTGCTGGTCAGTATTGATGCTAATTAATGGCATAATGTATTTGACTTCGGTAGCATAACTCGTAAACCTTAGCTGAATTCCGCCAATGCCTGCCTTTGAACCATTCACTTTTCATCTTTCTCCCACTTTAGTCTTCGTGCCTTTGTCCAGGCTGCCACTTAAACCAGTCTTATGGTTCAGTCTCTCGCTTCTTGTGCTCCAAATCACCACCCGGCCCTCCCTCGGTTCCTCTCTCTAGAGTGACCTTTCAACATTGCACTGAAAAGGAGGAAGGGGGGAAGGAAAAGAGTTAAGTAAAGTTGTGCTGTTCTGAAACTGAGCCATCCAACCCATGGTCATTCATTGCAATGTGGTGTTTGTCCAGTGTAGAGTATAAGTCCCTTGAGTGGCCCCCTGTATAATGCAGGCCATAGAACTTCCCCAGAATAATTCCTAGAGCTTTTAAAAAACATCCAATCTGGATTTAAAAATTGACAGTGATGGAGGAATCCACTACGACCTTTGGTATAAATTGTTCTACTGGCTAATTAATTACTGTTAAACATTTACGCCTTATTTCCAGTCTGAATTTTCCTAGTTTCAGTTTCCAGCCATCGGATCATGTTCTACCTTTCTCTGTTAGATCGAAGAGCCCATTATTGAATATGTTCCCCATGTAGATACTTAGACTGTAATCAAGTTATTTCTAAACTCTTTGTTAAGCTAAATAGATAGACTCAAAGAGTGCAATCACTATAAGGCATGTTTTCTATCCTTAATCATTGTTGTGACTCTTCTCTGAATCCTTTGCTTTCTACCTTTTAGAAGTCTTCACAAGGATAATGACTGATACGGTGGCCATTCTTTGTGGTTAATTTGCTTAAATATTACAATTGTTTCTTCAGGGTAAGGAATATCCACCTGGGACCTCTGCTTAGCTGTAAAAAATTGCAAGAATTCACAAGCAAGCAGGAACTTTTCTAACCCCGCTCCCCTGGGACCAATTAATTCATGTCTCTTGTGTAGTTGGTTAGGTTTCTTCCCCACAATACTGGTGGAACTTGCTCTTGATAGACTTATAGGAGAATTTTATGCTGTGGTGTTGTAGCTGTAATGGTGGAAAATCTCTGTGTAAGTGCGGAAGCTTGTCTCTCTCTCTCTCTCCCACAGAAGTTTGGGCCAGTAAAAGATATAACCTCATCCACCTTGTCTTATAAGAGAATTAGTAGTCAAGGAGGCAAGGCTATAATTCTGTTAGATAAATATTAGAGAATGGTTTCCTCTTTTGATGTAATGAAGTAAGCGTTGGAGCATAGAACCATTCTTTTGCTGACTTGCTCTGATTAGGTCAAATCCTCCCTCTAAATTTGTATGTGTTGGAGGGTGAGAGAGGGTGGCTTTCTCTGATTACTTACCTCTGTTGTGTGGAGCCTTTTTGGTTTATCTAGTAGAGCAGTGGTTTTCAACCTTTTTTTTTTTTTTTCTTTTCAGGCCCCCTTCGTGTTTTTTTTTTTTTGTTTTTTTTTGTTTTTTTGAATGGAGGTGCAGACCCCTGTAGAAATCTTAGAAATGGAGTACAAAATGACCAATACTTACATTATTTAAAATTGGAAGTCTAATTTGTTTGTACTCCATCAGCAATAATATTACTCTGCCTCCACTTCTCTAAACTGGATGCTTTTCAAACATGTCTTTTGAGACCGAAAACTAGATGTCAGTCAAAAAAAACGTTGGTTTTTTTTTTTGTGGCGCATTCAGCTGAACACTTGGCTTGGTTGCTGATGCCTCATTGAAAGCATGGACAAGCATTATTGCTCGTTTTATTTTATTTTTTTTAAGCTCCTGCTTAACTAGTACCATAGTCTGTGTTTCTCTTCAAGTATTAAGTGCAACAGAATGCTTGCATAAAACATACGATATTTTGCTTAGGAGTTCATCTCTTCTTATTTCTTATTCTGCACCTAAATACAATGTTTGAACGTTGAAAGCATTTCAAACTATCAGTGGAATCTTTCTGGATAATTAAGTGCTTTTCAGGAGGCTATGATCTGTGACTAAAGCTGCTCTTCAGAGCTGGTGACCTACTTTATCTTTGTAGTATTTCTAAAATGTTATGCAGACCCTGTGTTGAAAATGCTAAGGCCAATTTCATCCACGAGCCTTGATTTTCTTTTTTTTTTAATCTCTGCTACCCAAAACATACTTCCCAACCTTTCAGTTACAATATCCTGCAATTGTAGCAGAGAGAAAAGCCAGCTAAAATTCCCGCCAAACCAAATGGAATTGACACTTTTTGACTGCATAAGGAGTTGATACGAGTAGCTAGTACACACCAGCTGCTGTGGGCTTTTTCCCTGTGTAGACAAGCCCTTAGCGGTAATGTTATTTCCATGTACTCCCAAACCAGTCTGGAGAGTATACTGTTTTTGGACATAGACATGCCTGCTAAACTGCCAGTGCCTCCTGCTTGTACACAATCACCTAGCGTAGAAGACGTTACTGCATTCAAACTCTTGCAACACAGTGCTTCTGGCTGACAGTCAGGTTTTATTTTTTTTAAACTATCTGTGTCTAGCCAGGAGGTTGGGATCCCTTTCTTTTTGGATGTGGGGCTAGCAGTCGCTATGTCAAAATTAGACTGTTGCAATATGCTCGGTGGGACTGCACCTGAAAACTTTTCAGAGGTTCAAGCTGGTACAGAATGCAGCGGCTCACTTCCTAAGCGGGACATTGTGCTGGGAGCATGACACCAGCGCTCCAGAACCCGCCATGGCTGCCTGTCTGCATCTGGATGGAGTTGGAGGAGTTGGTTGTGTCCTATAAAGCCCTAAATGGCCTGGGAGCTGTCTACCTGGGACCTTCCTCCCATGTCATACTATCACCGCTGCAGGTCCATCTCATTATAAATGAGAGGGGGGCTGCAGGCAGGGCGTTCTGTGAAGATTTGGGTACCCTGGAACTACCTCCCCTTCAACACTAAAATCACCTGAATTTGGTGACCCTTCCAGGCAGACTGCAGGTGAAGCCATTTTGGATAGTGGTTTTTGGAGAGTATGGTATTGGTAGGTTGCTAGAATGAAGGGGTGGAATTCATTTTTTGTAGGTGGCTGGCTGGCAGAGATGATTTTTCTGGGGCTGTGTTGTATTATTAATTGCACAGAGCCTTTGTATAGGCACCTATTCAGCAACATTTACCAAATTACCACCGTAATATCTATGTAACCTATTTAAGTCTTAAACGGCACATACTCCTCAAGAACTAGACCTCTCACAAGAGGCAATTCATCTGGTTGTAAGTATATTGAATTGCTTAACTTTCCAAAGGTAATATTTTTTTTACCAGACAAGAAAAAGCCCTTAAATTATGAGCTATGGGTATTGTAAAAATCCGGTGTTTTAATGCCCAGAGCACATCAAGCTCAGCGGAAGAAGCTGCATTCTGCGTAATGGCCAGAGCAGTCTAAGATATAGCTGTTACCTAGCAACAGGTGGAAACATAATGAGAATGAAAGGTGCTTGTCTGTTGCTGAAGTGAGTGTAATGCAAAACATTCCCTAAGCTGTATTGCTCTCAGTGTTCTTAAAATCATGGTGTAAACTGAAGAGGAGCGGTTCTGCCTTTGTCGATGTCTAGTATTAAATTCCATGTGAAATAGTCATGCTTCTGGCTGGACAAGGCGAAGAGTGGAGTCCTATGCTCCTGAACTACTTCCGACTCATTAGGTTTTGACTTAGCATCGTTCTCCTCTACAGATTGAGGTGTCTGGGAATGTAATATGGAAACTCCAGCTTCTCAGGAGCAGGTGGTTACTTTGGCTTGTTCTGCAGCATGTGCCATTTATAGCCGCTCTAAGAATAGCCTGGTGCAGCCATATTTCCTGCAGCAAAATGTTGTTCAGGATGGTTACCGCTTGGTTTATTGCAATGTCCTTTGGAAGTTTAATTTCCTATTCTAGTACCTTGCTCAGGTTCAATGCTTGGTTTGAGCTAAGTGATTGGAATAAGTCCATGAATCATTAACGGAGGATGCTGCTAAAAACACTGAAATTCATCATACAAAATAAAACAATCCCTTTTCTTCTTTTTTGTCTACTCCCTACTTTTTGCTTATTGACTGAAAATGTACTACAGGGATGGAGACGAGTAGATATTTTTTCAGTACAGTTCGGTGCCCAAAACACAAGTTCCTTAGGCTACTATGAAAATCCTAGCAATAGCTGTCCGGTCATTTGTTTCCCCACAACAATCTGACTTGTACTTTAAGACACGGTTTTGATAGACAAAATATATGATCAGATCTGACTCGCCGTTGCAACTCCTGCCCCATCAATAAACCTGATCCAAACCCTTTGATTCCTAACACAGTATTGAGGGAAAGCATAGAGTACTTTCCAGATGTATCTGGCAACTTGTGACAAACAATTTTTAAAATTTGGCAGATGCGACAAAACTGTTAGCTGTGTCCTGACACTACTTCTGGGGCTTGGGAATGTGTTTGTGTAGCAGATGGAGCTATTAGTTAGCTGTGCTATCTTGAAGAATTGCTTTCCCAGGTAATCAGCTCTGCTCATTTAGGATGTCGTTTCCCCACCTCGAAGTGTCAGCTGAGGAAGCAGGAATGATTAATTGCTGTGGTTTGGACACTGCTCTAGAATAACTGCATAGGGGGAGTCTTTCCATAGAGCACCAACGCCACAGGGAGTTTAAAGTGTTCTGATGCAAAGCAAACAAGATGGAAGAGATGACCCTGATGCTTCCTGACGGTTGTGTGTTAGTGCATAGAGTTTCTGTGGCAACCTGAAGATTTGCAATTCATAGGAGGAGTGGAGCGAGACAAAACTTTAAGTCCTGGCTGTCATTCCAGTGGCATGACTGCCACCAACACCTGGCAACCTCTTCCTTCAACTGCTTTCCTTTCACGCTTGGGGGGATAAATCACGTAAGAGTAATATGCATAGTAAACCCTCTTTTTAAAATATGCATGCCTTCTATATTTTGAATGAGTTGGAACTTCAAAAAGTTAACAGAAGAAAATCAATATTAGTGATTTTTTTTTTCTTGGATGCTTTATTTTTGGTGGACAATCATGCAAGGAAAACTAGAGCCAGTGTTAACTTCCCCTCCCACCCACAAAAACCAAACAAACCCACCTATTTAATTAGAGAGCATGAGTATAAAATGCCTTGCATTTTCAATTATGGATACTGTTAATTTGTCACTGATGAACAGGGTTTGCACTTTTTTTTTCCTCTCTAGCAGGTTGCAAAATGGTAAGACTTTCAGAAGTAGAAGCGTTGACTGCGAGTTTCACTCAATCTCTGTAGCAATAGTAGTTTGAATATTGTAAGTTAGAATTTTCATGCATAATATAAACATGAGGTGCAAAATAGGGCAATCTAGGATTTGCGGTTTGAAAGGGTGCCAGCGACAGCTCCTAAGTATGACCAAGTAATTTAAGAGTATTAGGCAGTTTAGTCTCTTCATGAATATGCAGGATTTCCCGTATCTCTCTTTCATTGTACTTGCTTCCCCCTATGTTTTTTCTGACCTCCTACCTCTTGATTTACACATCAACTAAAATATGCTAACTGATATACAAAAGTAACTCACGGATGAGTTTATTTTCATGTCCAGGGAAAACAGAAATACTTTAGAAGGGTGTTCCAAACACTAAGCGTAAACTAAAATTCTGTAAAATGAAAAAATTGTCTTTTCCCCCCCCTTGTTAAAACTTTAAAGAACGGAGCACTCATTAACAAGAATGTTCTTTTAAGCACTTGTTTCTAGCAGGGCTTAACCTTACACGGCTATATATCCCCAACTGAAGTTAAAGGTTTCCTTTGACTATGATAAAAATGTATCACTGCAGTAAACCTGGCGTAGTCAGTTTCATAAAAGTGGGTGGTGTTGCCTGTCCAGCTTTTCCCAGGATTTCCCCACTTTTTTTCTTTTGATGAAACTGTTTTGAGAAATCGGCAAGGGTGCTCAGTAGACACTACCAGCTGTCCAGTTCTAGGGACTCAGGATCATCCCAGCTGTCCCCTGAGAGATGGCAACTCGAATGGCAGATGAATGGTCTGTTGGATGAAAATCTAAAGGAGTATATTGTGGAAATGACTGAGCAGTGTCAACATGCTTAGTGTTTGTATGCAAAATGAAGATGGCAGGTTAGTTGCCCGAAGGAGCGTACAATCAACCAACACATCAAATGATTATTTATAGAGTACCGTAGGTTTGCATGGTGTTTTACAGACAAATATATTAGATTCCTCACGGTATGCTCCCCCCTCCCCCAGCCTTTCTAAAGTTTAAAGTTACTGCAGCTGAGCTATGCAGAGTGATGCTTTCAGAAATCTGATTGGTGATGAGCTCTTCCAGCTGACTACGGTTCAGAAATAAAAATTCAGGTACAGATTCGTATAGTGTTGCTGCATCAGACTACAGCATGCTCTGCTTTCTATTCAGTCTTCTCTGTTGTGCACATTCATTTCCTTTAACGTCTGTTCATTTATATATCACCTGTTTTATCAAAGTACTTCTACGGGGCTCATCGTAATACTATGGAGGCACTTCTCAATGTGACTCATCCAAGGTCATGCGCACAGGCAGGGATAGAATCCAGGGGCCTGACTTTCATAAGTGCTGAGCACCCCCAATGCTCCTTGCAGTCATTGGAGGCTTTGGGTGCTCAGTGGTTCTGGGGCCGGATTCTACAGCTGTTTTTTCTCCTGGGTGCAGTGTTCATGCATCCCGGGGCTTATCTTAGTGCCATGTTGTCACTTGATATTGGTTTGTCTTGTGTTCTTGATTGGCATGTTACTGCTGTGTGCTGTTAGTAGAATAACTTTAAACCAATAAGATAAAGAAATTTGACACACATCTCCTGAACCTGCAGTTTTGTGCTTTTTGCAACCTGCCAGTGAAGAAATTTTGCCAGATTTTTTGTTAAATATATGATCATACTGTTGTCATAAACCTGACTTTAGCCTGTTTTCAGTAACTTGAGAATAACATGGTTGAATGAGAAGCCATACATTTTTGCAAGTAGGTAACATACTGCTCAGAGCTGATGATTTTCCAGGATTTGTGATGTGCTGACTCCACTAAGGAATTCAGTTCTATAATTTGTAGCACAGTAACTTATTTACCTCAATCAGACATGTTTGTGAACTTGTATAAATGTTATCCTTATCCAGTCTAGCTGTGTCTCTCTCCAAAAACCATGTTCATTTGTTTTCGACGTAACTAATGCCTGTAGCAAGATTTTGAAGTTAATTGCCCAGATGTATATTGCAAATAAGATGAAGCGTTACAAGAAGATAGCAGTAGATGAATGGATTGAGAGAATAACCCCGGGGCACGTTTCTATGAATAGACATGTAAAAATGCATTAATTTTGAACTTCTGACTTCAAATATTTTGTATAGAAATGTTTAAGTAGTTGATCTTTTGAATCGCCAGACCTTTTTGTGGTTGGCAGGAACCGTAAATGTATTTTCTTAAATGATCTCTGAAGCTGTCAAGCAAGTTTGAGTGAACAGTTCTGGATGGACATCTGTACAATTTGTTCAGACAATAGCATAGAACTGGACTTTTTTCAATAGAAGCTAAATTGGCTTTTTAAAACTACCTGCTATTTACATTAAGAGAAGGTTTAGTGTGCAAACATTTGTGCAAATGGAAGCACATTGCATTCACTTGTATTTTTATATTGAAATGTTCATAAAACTTTTGAGACAAATGATTTGAGCATTGTTTGAAATTTAAGTGTATTTTGGGTCAGCTAGATTTGTTTCATGAAGCTGTGTACATGTTTCCTAAAGTGTATGATAAACTAATACAGGAATATAGGCCTTGTTTTTTCCAGATGCTTAGCAGTCAGCCTCCCTTTTAAAGAGATTTTTTCACTCTATTCTTCCCAAAACGACATTAGGAAAGAGATGGTTTGGTTTTTTGAATTGTTTTGGGCTAGTAGTTCCATGTTCAGATATCACTTGGAATGGATAGAATCTTCCTGGCAGATGAAACCACAGCAGACTTGATCAGCTGGAAGCATTTGGCACAAAATGAATGGTTAAGCTGGCAGAGCTATCGGTCTCTGAGGCTGTCCTAAGGGTCCACCAATAGGTTTTGCCAGTGGGATTTACATTCTCAAGGTTAACATGAAAGCATAAAGCATATATTAATAAAAGCTGTTTTTGTGTGAAGGATAGAATACTCTTATCGTGCTAGTGTAGCAATGAAATTGTCCCTTCCAGTTGACCTAGCGTGAAGATCTGAAGACTAGGACTTGTGTTTTCCAAATACGTGAGATTACTTTGTGGACCACTTCTTCTTTGACTCTGAGCCTAGCACAGTGTTGAAGTGCAGGTAGCAGAAAACTGCCTTGACGTTGCTGGGCATCAGTGAGCCAAAAAGAACACCGCATGGTTCATTACGATTTACAACTCAAACATAAATAATTCAGAATTAACAAACATAACATTAAAAAACCCTAAAACACTCCTGGCATAGCACATAGATCAAAAGGATCAGACTACTTGATAGAAATGACTTGGTTTGAGACTTAGTCCCAGGGGCACAGTAACTTACATTGTAAGGTTTTTCTGATCCTGTTAAGTCCATTGTTGGACCTTACTACTAAGGCGAATGGACAAGAAAAGAGAAAACAGCAGGGATATGTCAACTGAGGAATTAAATGTTCTGAAATTGATTTACTCGGTAGAAATATACAGGCTTCTTTCTAGTCAGAAACTGTAAACAAAACAGATCGCATCAATTAGCATTTTCTTTTGCAGCAACCGTCACAATTAGTAAGCATCTCAAGTACAAAACATGCTTTCCAAGTGAAGCCTGTTGCAGAGTGAAGATGATTGTGCAATCTAAAGTCTTGTCTGGGAGTTTTGTCGCAGTCATCCGTGTAAGTCTGACCCATCCTGGTGACAGGCAAAGCTACTCTTGGCAACAGGGCTGCTTCTCTGGAAGTGGTAAATGGTGGCTTTGCGGGTTCACACTAAACCTTGCGCCCATGCTGTTACGCTGGTGCCTGCATTGGGTTCAAATCCCCTAGACAAGGCCTTAAATTCGCTGTCCAGCTGTTTTATTTTATACATGAATTCTGTTTGAGAGCGACGTGTCAATATTGTGGGAGGCGCTACCCTTTCGGATGTGTGGGCAAAAAGTACATGGCAGATGTCCTGTCATGCTGAAGGGCTTTGGGGGAAGCTGCCACTGCCACAGGGTCCTTGAGTACAGTAGGTAAATGTATAAGCATTTCTAGTGTCTACAATTAGAGGGATGTTGCTAAATTGGAGAGGCCTCAGATTAGAAAACATGCTCTATAGTCGCAGACTCAATCCGAGCATTAACCAAGTGATGGTTAAGGGATGACTTGATCAGTCTATTAGGGAGTCTACGCAGGGAACAGGAATATGATATGAGAGGGCTCTTCAGCGTAACAGATACAGGTCTAACAAGATCCAATGGTTGGAAGTTGAAGCTAGACAAATGCAGGCAAAAAATCAAGTGCACATTTTTTAACTTAGTTCTTAGCCATTGGAACAACTTAGCAAGGGTTGTGGTGGATACTCCATCACTGACCATTTTAAAACCAAGATTAAATGTTTTTTCTAAAAGATATTCTCTAGTTCAAACAGGAATTAATTTGTGGAATTAAATCAGAATTACACCAGCGTTAGGATGAGACTCTCTTAGATTTTTATCTATGAATTCTGCTCCTACTCATTTGACAGTCTTTACCAATGGACTTTCCACTACTATCCCCAGTTACGGATACTTCCGAAACCTATAAAAGGGTGTTTTGAATGATGTTCAAATATCTTACCCCAGTCAGATTGCCTCTTACAGTTCCTTCAAGCAGGGTTTGGTAGTACCCTTCCAGGGCACATTTCTACTCTTGGGACATCCAAGGGAAATGGGAGTGTTGATAGTGGGCTTCCATCCTCTTAAACACTTGATTTGGGCTCTATTAGCCTGAAATCAGTGCTTTCATCCTGTAGTCCCACTGTTATGTAAATATGTTCCTCCTTGCCATTTTGAGCCTATGCTACTATTCCTCTAGAGTAGACTCCCTCTTCTAAAATGGCACTTTTTTTAATCGTTACTTCGGCCAGACGAGCTGGAGAGAGAGAACTCTCTTCTCTTGCAAAGAACCATTTCAGCACTTTCTACAAGATAAGTGTCAACTTTCTCTCTTGAGTTTCCACTTGATGCCAGTATTGCCTATTCTGGTGTTTTATACTGACACCAATCACCATAATGATGGAGTGCCTTCCATGTAAAATTGTCAGCAATAGCCAAGTCCCTAGGGCTTCATGGATATTTTACTGACTCACCAGAAAATATAGCCTTGTTGATGACCATTGCATACTTCTAGAAAACCAAGTACTGAACTTACTTTTTCCTTTAAAAGAATCAATCTTGGGATTTTTGCTGCCCTGGAATTGTACTTTATCTCACCCACGGTTTATTTCTTAATCATGAGTTCTTTTTTTTAAAGGGCTCATCTAGGAACATAATCTTCCTTTCTCTACTGCTTCATATATTCCTTCTGTAAACTGTGATTTAACAAGTCCCTGAGTCTTATCTTTGTAGATTATGACACTGTCTATCTCCTAAATATTGTGTTAAAATACTGGATACTGAAAAATATCACATTGGAATAATTCTATTGCAGGCTTTGTTTTTGCTAAAACCTAATCTCCAGTACTGTTGTTAGTCTCTCTCTGGGGTTGCATTTAAGGGACGTAGTGTTGAATTGGATGCTTAATTCTAGAGTGCCTAATTTAATTTTTCTTTTGGTAGCTGATAAACTTTGGCTTTTGGTCTCTGCAGTCTTTGACATTAATCTTAGTAAACTGTTAAATGAAACTGTGAGCATCTTAAACTGACCCAGTAAATTCAATTTACAGCAGGATATTTTAGAGCATAATGTAGAGAATATTTCTGGTGCAGACTTATCGTTAAATAACTGGAGACAGTCCCAACTGGCGACTCCTTTCCTGGAGTCTAATATAATTTTCTGTGAATCTGAATGGATAGGAGTTTGATATTTCAGCCCTCGGTTCTTGCCCTGCTGAAGAAACCATCCTGACAGTAAGTACATCATGTGACATAAAGGACCTGTAGATGAAGTGTTCTTGTTGTGTATAATATGAGCTGCTTGAGTGCTCCACTCCCTTTAAGCCCTGGGGCTAAGCATTAAAGGGAAGTTCAATTTCCAGCCAAACGGTACAGTGCACAACTACTGAGCCAGGGGTGACCCTGGCTTCCCAGGGGTTAACAGGAATAATTTTCAATGCCTGATTGAGATCCGGTTTATATAAATACACTCCTCCCCCCCCCCCCCAGAAAACTGTACTCAAAATATTGAAGGAGAAGATTCACTACATAGGCATGCAATGTGCTTCTTTCTTTGTTTACAGTTTGGGCAAATGTACTTGTTTGGTTGAAATTATAAGGTAACATTTAGTGCAAGAGCAAAATATTTTCACTGCATTATATAACTGTTTTCCTATTCAGGCTACAGACATGTAAACCAATGGAGTTAGCAGTAGTTACACCAAACAAACTAAAGTAACTTCACTAATTGTGTAAATAAATAAAAATCATGGTGTTGTGAGCCCACTCTTCAAAGCTTTAATTCTAGACTCCTTTTAGAATCTGATTCAGCATAGCACTTAAGTACATGGTTAAAGTTAGGCATGTGCTTAAGTGCTTTGATATGGTCCTTAGTGAGGTGGCCTATCATGAAGTCTTTGGCACATTCAGAGAATACAGTACAGAATGTTTGCACATGGTTAGGGCCCTACCAAATTCACGGCCATGAAAAACGCATCATGGACCGTGAAATTTGGTCTCCCCTCATGAAATCTGGTCTTTTGTGTGCTTTTACCTTATACTATACAGGTTTCGGGGAGGAGACCAGCGTTTCTCAAATTGGGGATCCTTACCCAACAGAGAGTTGCTGGGGGGGGTTGTGCTATTGTCATCCTTACTTCTACGCTGCCTTAGGAACTGGGTTGCTGGAGAGTGGCGGTTGTTGGCCAGGTGCCCAGCTATGAAGTCAGCGCCCTGCCAGCAGCAGAAGTAAGGGTGGCAATACCATACCATGCCATCCTTATTTCTGTGCTGCTGCTGGTGGCGACTCTGCCTTCAGAGTTGGGCTCTTGGCCAGCAGCCGCCGCTCTCCAGCTGCCCAGCTCTGAAGGCAGCGCTGCCGCCAGCAGCAGCACAGAAGTAAGGGTAGCAGTACTGTAACACCCCCACCCCACCCCCCAAAGAAAACCTCGACTCTTTTTGGGACCATTACAACACAGTGAAATTTCAGATTTAAATAGCTGAAATTATGACATTCACAATTTTTAAAGTCCTATGACTGTGAAATTTACCAAAAGGGACTGTGAATTTGGTAGGGCTCTACATATGGTGAAGTATATAGTTATTCTGATACACGCCATTTCATATTAAAGGGACATGTTTTTGTTTACTCTTAAAATTCACCAGTCTGCTGTGTCTTTTGGTCATCAGTGTGAATTAGCCTGGTTCTAATATAGTTTAATTACGTGTGTGTGTGTGTGTGTGTGTGTGTGTGTGTGTGTGTGCGTTAGCTTCTGCCCTAATTGGCAAATGAATGGTTGGTTTATCTGAACCATTTCTAACTATATTACGTACAAAATGTAAGGTGAGTATACATAGTGCTGAATCTTCAGAAGACTGGGACATAATTGCCATATCAGATGATATAAGCAGTGTGTTTAGTCCAGCATCCACTCTGACAGCGGCTGTTATCTGATGCTTTAGGCAGATGTTCAAGAAAACCCACTGTGAACAATGATGCCAGCTCACCCTAGAGGAGACTTCTTCCCAGCCCGTCAATCTTAGGGTGACTCATTTTCCAGTCGTGTGCAAACCTGTTTTAAATTTTAACCTCACTGTCTTGTGGCAATCAGTTCCATAGGTTAATTATGTTACAGTGGGTGTTGGGGGTGGGGTGGAGAATAGTTCGTTTTATCAGTTTTAAGTGTTTTCAATTAACTGAACATCCCCTTGCTCTAGTATTATTAGAGGATGAATAGAAGCGGCCATTTAACCTTCTATATTGTTTGTTGTTTTATATACCTCTATATCATGACTCATTGCTGAACTTAAACAGCCAGACTCTATTCTGTGAGCTTCTTCATGCCTTTCATGTTCACTGCTTGTCTCTGAACCCCTTCTATTTCTGCTCTGTCATTTCTGAGATGGGGAGACCAGAACTGCACACAGTATTCCAGGTTGGTCCCAGTTATCTTTGCTCTAAGACTGACCTATTCAAAATATCAGAGTACAGTAACTCCTCACTTAGTCGTCCTGGTTAACATTGTTTCGTTGTTACGTTGCTGATCAATTAGGGAACGTGCTTGTTTAAAGTTGTGTAATGCTCCCTTCTAACGTCGTTTGGCAGCCGCCTGCTTTGTCTACTGCTTTCAGGAAGAGCAGCCCGTTGCAGCTAGCTGGTGGGGGCTTGGAACCAGGGTGGACCGGCAGCCCCGCATCAGCTCCCCCATTTGCTCCCCATTTCCCTAAGTTCCCTATGCAGCAGCTGCCTGCAGTTCAGCTGTGTCCCTCCCCCCACTGCTATGTGCTGCTCCTGCCCTCTGCCTTGGAGCTGCTCCCCGAGACTCCTGCTTGCTGTGCAGGGGGGAGGGAAGGAAAAGGGGGGGCTAATGTCAGGGTGTCCCCCTCCCCCCTGCTCCTGCACCCCGCTTACCCCATCTTCCATAGAGCAGGGGGGACACACCAGGGCTCAGGATGGAGGGAGCTTGCAGTAGCTGCATCTCAGCAAGATGATCTAATTAACAAGGCAGTGTACTTAAGGGAAATGTGCAAATCTCCCTCCATTCCTGCTGCCTTGTGTAGAGAGAGAGTTAACCCTTGAGGGCTCAGCCAATTGCTAGTTCATCATTTAGCAGTAAGGGGAATATCCCACCCTCTGACTCCTCCACCTCAACCAAGCTTCACAATCATCATCACTGTGTACCAGTATGTTTAAAACTTATACTGTGTTTGTGTATGTGTGTATGTATGTATGTATGTATATAGTCTTTTGTCTGGTGGAAAATTTTTTTCCTGGAACCTAACCCCCTCGTTTACATTAATTCTTATGGGGAAATTGGGTTCGCTTAACATTGTATCGCTTAAAGTTGCATTTTTCAGGAACAACGTTAAGTGAGGAGTTACTGTAGTTGTGCTGTGTGTTTACTGTTACGCTACAGATTTATTCATTCCATGTTTACAGCCTCACCAGTTTTCATTAATGAGAAACCAGCAGAGAATTGGCCAAAGAAGCAGAACTTTGAACAGGAGCCTCTCCTGTCTCAGAATATTACTTAAGGTTTTTTAATAATTGACAACCTGGAGTCTTCTCTCAGCCTGTGGCAAAGTGGTGCATTAATGGTTTGACTTGGGTTTTATAAGGACGAGGACTGAGCTATAACATTTTAAACAAAATGCCAGAAATGGCATGTGGACCAATGGATAACATTAAACTGAAATTTTTAGTGAGTACTACACTATATCACTGGGGACTGTTTAAATTGCCTGCTGTGGGTTCCTTTCCCTCAATAACCAAACAGCAAAACTAATTATGAAGTGGATGAAATTTGGTCTCTTCTTAAAGTGCAGTGTTACTGAGATTTATAGGTAGCTACTGACCCATCCATCTGTTGGTAGTAATTGTATATCCCTTTTTGAGACCTCTTACCCAACACTAAATTCATAATTACAGCTCAGTTATCAGGTTTCTTAGTAGTATCTGTTGTCAAGGAGACAAATGAGGCCTATTGAACTAATAGAAATTGTACTTTAGAAGGAAGTGGCACATACTTGTAGTTCTACAAGTGAGTGATTTGATTCATTTAGGTTCTTCAGATGTTAGCTGCAGCAATTATATTTATTTTTATAGATTAACTTTTGTACTCTCATGTGGATGTTTAAAATACATTGTTCACGCGTGGTGTTGGTTGTATTTACTGATGGGGAATGCTTCATGGGAACTTGCTAATACTGGATTGATGGTAAACGCACATGATGGTGATTGCATTGGTACGGAACTGGGTGTGCAAAGAGGTTATATTTGCAAACCAAATAACATTCTAAGAGGTTAAAAAAAAAAAAAAAAGATGCAGTCCCAGGTGAGTAGTTCAGTCTGTATTGCCATGTAGTAATATCCAACTCTTGTGGGATTCTTACTTGTGTGTGGCATAGTAGGAACGGACACTGCTGTGATGGGGCAGCTTTCTCATCCTTTACAGAGGTAGCAGAAGAGTGAGTGTGTGCATTCCCATGTATGTTTGGGTAACCTGAGAAGTGCAAAAGCTTATAATTTTGTATTAACATGCACTTCTGTAATGTCTCTTACACACATTGTTCTTAATGCTTTTCACAAACAACATCCCCAGGAAGTAAGGTATCCATCTCCATTTCACACATGGGTACATTGAGATACCGTGAGGGGAAGGGACTGGTCCAAAGTGTGTCAGCAAGTCCAGCTGAAGAACTGGGAACAGAATGTTGGCGTTCTGGCTCTGTCATCTGTGGCAAACACTAAAATACCATATTTACCCCCTCTTGAATCTGATGCATTAATTTTGGTTTCTTCATTTTTATGTCACTATTAAGGGGATGTGTTCAATCTTTTACAAGGAACATAGCTCCAAGAGCAGCATTTGTGCTGCTCGTACCCCAAGCAGGAGAAGATTATGATGAGTCTACTTAAATTAAAGGTGACAAATTATTGATAATTAGCATTGTCTTTTGTTGTACTAGGGCAAAATGTGAATTTATAAAAGCTGATTTGCTTTATCTTTGGCTTCAGGAATTCTGAAGCAGTTGTACTTATTCTTAATTGCTCGTTTTATGGGTGAAAATTAGGTTGTAATGTAGGCTGTATTGTGGGGGGAATATAGTAGAACTGTTGTGGTGGTTGAACACCAAGTGAAAAATTGGTACTGAAGATTGCCTAATACTTTGCAAATTCCAATTTTTATTAAGTTTAACAATGCAAGCATTTCATATCATTCTACAACTAAATATAGTAATGAAATTTTATCTGAAGTCAGGAACATTATCCAGATATGACTTGATGTGTGTAGGATAGTGCACATCAACTTAGTGGTACAGATTGTGTTAAATGGGCCTGAAATAATCTTCAGGAAAGAAAATCGCTTTCTATTCTTCTTGGCACAAAGTGTTTGTCACAGATACGCATTCTTATCCACATCTTGTTAGTGAAATCATTGTACTTTTTCATTACGAGTTTTATGCAAATATGCTGGCTTTCCTTGATTAGGTTTACATGAATAAGCTGTAATTATATACCGAGGTGATATTAATGTGTGATAATTAAATGTGTAATTAATATGTGTAATTACGATCTGAAAGGTGCATTGTAGTCCCTGTGCACTGTGTTGATTTATGGCATAGGTATTGCCCACGCAGGGAGATAGAGTTCTAATTTTATGCTTAACACTTCTTCCTATAAATCTTCAGCCACTTGTAGGGAGAGAACACATTCTTTTATTTAAGTTCAGGGAGTCTTTATAGCCATGGGAGATGCAGGATTGCATTTATACCTCCTCTTGGTGTTTCCTGGTTAAGCATTTGTTTCATAAGCAGCCGCAGATATTGGGAGGAGGAAAGGAATACAATTCGTGTTTTGAGGAGGCCACCGAATGTGTAGTCACAGAGTTAGAACTCCGCTTTTCAGAAAGAAAGAGAGCTTGTAGGATGGATGTCAGAATCATTCTGCAGTGAGTCAGAAACATTCTTGTTTAGCATCACTTAGGATAGATTTTGCATTCAGTCCATGGGCGATCCTAGTCACTCTTCCTCTTCAGTCCCTCCCACTTCATGTAGTGGGGATTTGGCTATGAATAGTTTCGTTCCTTATCCATCCCTTTGTACAAAAAGCCAGCTGCAAAGGGCGAACTTAAGATCTCATGCCCCCAGCTGGTTTGCCATTAAGCTGGCTTTGTTTGCATCTGGACTCATGTGCAAAGTGTTGGAGCATTTTTGTGGTCTGGGTTATGTTGTAATCATAAATTGACATATAGGCACCATCAGTAACAATATGCCTACTTTTGGCTCATGAGGCCCCACATTTGACAGCTCTGTTTTGGCCTCCGGTGGCGTCTACGGTTCATGTTTCAGCCCTGTTAGCTTCCATTTGAAGCTGTGACTTGTGGTCAGTGAACTTAATAGAGCTAAATCGTTG
Organism: Terrapene triunguis; assembly: GCF_002925995.2. NCBI lineage: Eukaryota > Metazoa > Chordata > Testudines > Emydidae > Terrapene > Terrapene triunguis. The sequence continues at coordinate 15,855,324 of NW_020664725.1, read as the reverse complement.
GCAAAGGCCAATGTAACATCAGTTAAATGTCTGATACATTCTCTGTTGAGGACTATATCTTTTCCTGGTGGGAGGACACACTCAGTGCCTGAATAGGTTATTTTAACCTTTAATTCCTGACTTGTTTCATTTATTAGAGTTCTTTTACCAGACTTTGAAGATGGTTTCATTATGTACAACTTTATATAGATAAGAGCAAAGGACATGGAATTTAGAAGGGTTTTTTAAGGTTTTTCATGTACTTCATTTTGTATAGGTAGATACTGGGTTTTAATCAGGGCATTTCATGATTGTAGAAGTTTTCAAATTCCATCACTAGATGGGTCACCTAGAACTTTCTTACTGTTGTTCTATCAGTTGAAAGCTGTTGTAGTGCCTGTTCTTCCTTCATCACTTTCTCAGAATGTGTCATAACTACCTGATTTGCCAGCTTATAAGAACTGGGGTGTGTCATCCTTGTGGATGCGTAAAGACTGGATCCATTTCACGCAATGCTATTCCGCCCTGTCACTAGAGGGGTAACTTCTCTTTCAAGTACAATAGAACTTCAGAGTTACGAACACCTCGGGAATGGAGGTTGTTTGTAACTCTGAACAAATGTTATGGTGGTTCTTTCAAAGGTTTACAACTAAACGTTGATTTAATACAGCTTTGAAACTTTTTACTGTGCAGAACACAAATGCTCCTTTTAACCATCTTAATTTAAACAAAATAAGCATGGAAACAGTTTCCTTACCTTGTCACATTTTTTTTAAACTCTCCCCCTCCCCCCTTTTTTTTTTTTTTTTTTTTTTCTTTAACCCAGTACCGTACTGCATTTGCTTTTGTTTGGTCTCTGTTGCATACTTCCAGTTCCAAATGAGGTGTGTGGTTGACTGGTCAGTTTGTAACTCTGCTGTTCATAACTCTGAAGTTCTGTTGTAGCTTACTTTCATTGCAGTTGTTGGGGCCATCGTGTTAGCATGCCCAGTCAGAACACTCTTTAAGCACACTTGGAGAAGGATTTCCACACGTCAGGAGGCATTGCTAAGGGAATTAAAGAAGCTCCTGAACTCCTCTGTACTTGAAAGTGACTGAGGAAAGATGCAGCTCTAGTGAGGTTATAATGCACTTGGAATCCTTATTGTGAGCCTGGGATGCAGACTAATAATGCTGTGGGTAATTGTAATACAAGACGGAGAAGCCAGGTTGGAGATTATTTAAATCTGCTTAGACGATCCTACTGCTGTGTAGTCAGTGTTTCTTGTCACGTTTTGGGGAGAGCCCAAGGGCCTAATAACTATCAGCATATAATTTTGATACGAGTGCATATGTATGTATGTTTTCTTGAATAACATGTGGAGGGTTTACTTAAATTGTAATGCAGCATGTTTCCAAGGGGGAATCTCAGAACAGATGTCTTCTCTACTATTAATGTATTGGGATCAATCGATTTTGTGCTTATACAGACCCTCCTTCTGTCTGGTGCACTCTGCCCTCTAAAAGCTTCCTGAATTGCTTTTTAAACAAGGCAGCTACTCCAGCTGCAACCGTTGGATTGGGCCATCTGCCAGCATGAAACGTATCCTGACATACTGAGAGTCTAGGAGCAGACGAAAAGGGAGTGATAATTCACACACATGGAGACCTTGAAAGTGGGGGAAGGGGAGAGGATATTAAACAGGTTTAATTTAGGACTACTTCAGTTGGGATTCTGGGGTTGGTCGTCTTTGGTCCTCAAAGAAAGGGTATTCATCCTTGCTCGCGCCTTGTCCCTCTGTCTGATTTATTGAGCAAGCTTGATGCAGTAAGTTGTTGCTTCTCCCTTATCTTTGCAGTGTTCATGTTAGTCAAAGATACACAACATGCACTCTTGAGGAAATGTACACAAGGCCTAAAATGGCTTTCAGGGTTTTTCTTCATGTTATTTAGCTGACAGAGGCATCAAAGTGGATCGTTTCTCCAAAATATTAAACAGTTCTATATTCCCTTCACTTTCAGTTATTAAAACACCATGTATAAATATGTATTTAACCGTATTACTGGAAGAGTAAAAATACCTTTCAGTAGCATAATTCATGTTGGGTGTACAACTTTTGAATGATTGTTTCTGTTTGCAAATGCTGCAGCTACAGTGGTCCTGTGTTAGCCTTGGTTTGAGATCCAGTTGGATTAATTTAAAGACTTCCTAAATACATTATTCCTTCTCCATTCCTTCTGCCTGCTCAGGCATATATGACCTTTGGAATATTATTCTTAAAGAAGAAACTCTTGTCTCATAGATCAGGACTTCGGAAATTGCTCTAGTGACTCTTTTATATATCTCCTTTAATTTCTTTTAATGCCTTTTTTACGTGTGATTCATAATATTTAGCACTGGAAATTTATTTCTTGTGTCACAGAATTGGCCACGTTCTCCAGTTTATAGGAGCAGAAAGTAAACGCCTCCCCCCCCCCCCCCCAAAAAAAACAAAACCCCAAAAAACCCTCCAAACAAACCAAAAATAAACCCAACCTCTGAGGAGCCTGCCAAAATTCTCCTTTTGGAAACAAGTCGAAGCAGCAGATGAAGTATTGAGACGGACTCCGTTTTCATATATAGGGAACGCCCGCTTCTTGACTTGGGAGGGTTTTGAAATTTGTATTGCTGTTTTTTGCCTGACTCTTTGTGAGAAGAGAAAGGGATCAGTTTGGAGGCACGGGGGCCTAATTGCTTAACTTTCTAAAGGTAGTGAAGAACTGTGGGGAATGGTCTGTGGCAGTATGATGTGGTAAGGCATGTTGCTTGATTTTGGTTTTTCAGTGTCATTTTCTGAAGTGTTTCGTTTGTTGCAATCTTAGGTCAGTGGCTGGTGCAGTTGAGAACTAGACTGTTGCTTCAGTGCATGGTTTGCAGGAATGCAGGCCCTCGCTCACTTTCCTTGGTTTGAGTCCCAGAACGTAAACTCTGCTGGGATTCCAAATGTTAGAAGCACAACATGTTATCTGTAGCTTAGAGAAATGAGTAATTTGTGCCAGTAGAATCATCTGAATTAAAATTGACCCACTTTCTTCAGGCACTGTGAAGTTAACACTGGGGGCTGTTATCTTGTAGCAGTGATTTTAGGGGTGTTTATTGTAGGGATAAACAACATGCCTCTGTTGAAGTTGCTTCAGTGTTTATTAAGCTCTCACTCTTCTTTTTAAGGACTTAAAACTTTGCAGAAAACAAATGTTTGCGTCTAACTACAGAAGTTATAGTCCATGCACCAGTCTTAACTTAATGGTATGGAGAAGCATCTGGTAAAAAGGACATTGAGGTCTGCGTTCCTAAAATGTGCTTTTGCTCACCATACCACGTCTAACCAGCCACACAATTCTTCCATGGGGCCTTTCCTAGATGACTCAGTGAGCATGTATGTTTTTTTTTCTCTAGGTACGGATCTTGCACTGTTAGACAATTGCACCTTTCAGTGTTTCTGTATCTTTGAACTGTGTTTTCTGTTGGATCTAGTTCTATGGGACAGGGATCTCTGTACAGTGCCAAGAACACTGTTAGTACTCAATAAATAAACTTAGGGCTAGTCTACACTTACCCGGTAGTTCGATGGCTGCGGATCGAAGTTCCGAGTTCGATTTATCGCGTCTGGTCTGGACGCGATAAATCGAACCAGGAAGTGATCCCCGTCGACTGCGGTACTCCAGCTCAGCGAGAGGAGTACCGCGAAGTCGACGGGGAGCCTGCCTGCCACGTGTGGACCGCGTCTGAACCGCGGTAAGGTCGAAGTAAAGTATGTCGAATTCAGCTACGTTATTCACGTAGCTGAATTTGCGTACCTTACTTCGATTTGAGGGATAAGTGTGGACCAGCCCTTAGTCTCTCTCTCTCCTCACACCTCTTCCTCCAGTACTCACATGTGACTTGGTATTGGAGTCTGTGGTGTGTCAAAAGGCATCTAACTTTGTTAGACCTTTGGGTGCATCGGATTAACTTAATCGTAAAATTGACAGATTTTGGAGTTGGGGCTAAGGTGTCTCTTTAACTGGGTTGTTTGGGGCCTTCAGCGTAGAAATGAATCTTGGCTTCTATTTATACCCATAGGTTGAAATATAATATATATTTCTGCGGACATAGCTCACCTTGCTGTTCCACTGAAATCGGAACAGTAGTGAACTGGTTAAGTTTGTGTGCCCGTGAGTGTTTGTCTTCAAACATTTGAGATAATCTAATGTGGTGCCTTAAGTAATAGGAACAGAATGCCTGGGAGGGGGGGGAGGGAAGCAGGTGCAAGTGACATGGACTGGCGCTGGGGGTTCTAACACTGCATGGTTACATGGAGTTGAAAATAAACTTTCAATCCTCCCATACAAGCTTTTACACCTAACATATTATGCTTGTAGTAATGTTCCCCCCCCCCGTCTTTCTCTTTTTAGGTAAGTGAACGTAATGCTTGGATATACCAATTGTATGGCCGTGTTTTTGCATCCAGCAGCTGTGAATTCAGAAGGAAATTGTAAGTAGAGCTGACCAGAGGACGATAGTTCTGTTTAGCAGCAACTTCTGAGATTTTTCCTAATTGGTTTTCATTCTGCAGTGACGTGAAAACAAAAGTGTGCATGACACAGACGCCATATCACCCCAAAGCAGGCAGAGCAGGGACTTTAACCTGGATTTTCCACATCCCAGGTTCGTACCTTAACCATCCAGATACTGAGTCAGTCTCTCTGCCTCAGACCTGAAACCTTCCCAGTAGGCTTTGTGGAGGCCAGTATGTCTTCATGAAACACGTGGGCGGAAATGTTCTGACCAGCTCTGAGATACCTGCCAACTGACAGATGCTCCCGTAGCACATCTAGCAATAGAATGCATGAGGTGCAATGTACCTGTAAAAACAATTACAATGTGGTCAGTCTGGCGCTAGTCTAAGGCTCTGACTCTGTTTCTCAGACCTGAGTGGGTTAAGTGACCTCTTTGGCTGTGCAATGACCCTTCCTGCCATCTGAGATATGGCATTGAATGGCTCTGGAGGGAGCTGGCTAGTTGCTAGCAGAAAAATACTCCGTAGGAAGCAGATTCTGAGTTCTGTGGGGTTCTCTGGGCTGAGTGGGAAATGAAGAGCAGACTTGATTCTTTTTCTTTCTTTTGTCCAAATGCCCTTTGCAGTCAGGGGTTTAGTTTTTCTCCAGGTATGTTTGAGATCCTTGTCCTCTAGTCAACATTTTTTAATTGATTCCTCATGACAGGAATGTGCTTCTGTTTAATTTTGAATGAGGGGGTGAGGGGAAGAAATGTTCTTTTATGCTTAATTTAAAATTAAATTCAGAAGTGTTTGGAGAAAATAAACACGATCCCTCTCGGATCAAATTCTCTGAATACTTTTTGTCATCTGTTCCATTTTATCCAGTGAGCAAGTAGGTCTAGTAGATGAAGTTACACACTAGGCAATTTTAGTGGCAGCAGATATGCAGGGGAGGGATCTCAGACTGAATCAGGAGAACTTCAAGCGTTGATGGCTGATTTCTTTCCATATTGGAGAATGTTGCTTTTTGCAGTGAAGACATGACCTTGCCTGTTCTCACTGAAGTCAAGTCATTGGAGAAACTCTGTTTATGTCGACGTGGGGTCAGAGTCCATTGTCCTAAAATATTTGTCTGACAAACACTCACTAGAAATAAACAGGGTTAAGGGAAGAGATGGCAACTGAATGCACATCATGTGATTAGCATCCCTCTCTGGTTGGTAGTTTCAGTTCATCACCTGAAATTATTTAAAAGCTCTTTACTTTTTAATTGGTGCCTATTCATGACCAGGAGGCCACTTAAGGATCTGGGGCAAAATCAGTACTTGGTCCTGCTAGTGAAGGCAGGGGGCTGGACTCGATGACCTTTCAAGGTCCCTTCCGGTTCTAGGAGATAGGATATCTCCATTAACAAAAAACCAGCTGTCTAATTTAGATGGCAAATTCCTCCCCTTCACTAATATTCTAAGAAAATTGTATGAGAATGCTGAAACCTCCTGATGGGGTGATCGGCCAAAAAGCTTTGGCGAGTCCGGCTATGAATCCAATTCAATAACATACTTCCTGATAATTTGAGGAAGTCTTACTCGTGTGGCTTGTTATACAGACAGCCCTCCTGGGCAAATGTTGTGATGGAGACATCTGCCATGAGGAAGGCAAAGAATGGTGGAGTGGGGTGCTGACAGGGCCCAATCCTGTGAAGTCTGAGCATCTCAACTTCCAGCAAACTCAGCACCTTACAGGAGAAGTCTAAATACTGTTCAGCTGTAGCCTTACAGCACACATCGGGTTTGTCTGTGCAGCCCCGCAGTGTGGCCTAAAGTGGCTGTAACCACCCCCGTGTCGACCCAGCCAGTGTGAACTAAAAGGCACCTGCTTCACATTAACATAGGCCTGTTTGATTCAGGACTGCTTTAACACAAACTTGGTACCTTTTTGATTGATTGAGCGAGTAGGGTATACATAGGCCATTACAGCACAAGGCCCCAGTGTGTGCTACAACTCACAGCCCTATAGTCTGCACCGCAGGGCTGCATGGACAAGCCCATTGATTCATTCCATCCTTAGCAGGGAGCAGTCCTGCTACTGTTGTTGGTGATTCTATGCTAATGATCTGAGCTGGGCAGGCTAGTCCAAACTGCGTCCCTTCACGCCAAGGGGGCAATGAAACCTCTGGGACAAATGAAGGATTTTATAAGGTGAGTGTGAAGGACGGAAACAACCATCTGACTAATACGAAGCTGTGTTCTTAGCTGAGTGGTTATCGGCACCAGGCTATGGACAGAAGCTCTGTGACCTGAAGTAGCTGCATTCCTCAGCCATGTGGAATTGTGGCCTGGTGAAGCACAGACTGCCTTTCTCAGCACTTATCCAGAGAAATACAGATGCTTGCTTTACCAGGGGTTACGCACTTGCTGTGCTTGCAAGAAGCCATTATACAGAGTGGACTGTTAATGAGTAGAAGGAAAAAACTGGGAATAGGAACAAGATAAATGATAGTTTCAAGTAGGATTATTTAGTCAAAAATACTTGTGTAATGTGTTAGAATCCCATTTTCCAGCAATAACACACTCAGTGTTGTATTCAAACACTGAGATAAATGCATCAATCTAAATTCATGATTTTGCTTTTCATATTGCTGCTAATTATTGAACACAACTAGCTTATTCATAATTTCTTTTCTCCTTCTGCTTGATAGCTATAATCCTGTATTTGTGCTGCTGTCATTCCCATGGTAACAGACTAATGTCTGAGGGAAAAGATTATTAAATACAGAATAGTACATTAAAATAATGTTAAGGTTCTGACTTCCACATAGGGGCAACCTTTTAAAAAAAAAAAAAAAGTATACAAAAAGCAATTTACTTTGTCAGTAATGTTCTGTATTCCCACAGCTATTACTGAAGAGGTTTGTGTGAATAAACAGCCTTTTCTCACAATCCATTTTTTCCCTTCTGCTTTGCAGAGAAATCCTAATCTTGTGTTTGTCGTCAGTCTGTTGCCGTGGAAACTTTTCCACAAATGTATCATGACCTCATGGCAGCGTGGAGAAGGGAGAAAAACATGGGTTCAAAGGAAATAGTAAAGAAGACTTAAAAAAACAAAAAACAAAGTAAACCCCCAAATCTTAGCAAATGTAGCAAGGGCACAGTACGTAAAAGTTAAATAGATTTAGGTTATTTTATATAAATCGATATGTTATAAACAAAATTACTTTTAGTTGTTCCCTTTCTGTTGTGAAAGCGTTTGCAAATCAACAAAAATGGCAAAATTCAGAGTTAAAACTGTGATGTCAGTCTGACACATTGTTGGATCCCTGATGTGATTTCATACCCTGTGTTGCCATAATGAGGCATAACAGGGTTTGTTCAAATGGAATGTCAGAACAGTTTCCTCAACTTCCATGATTTTAATGGCTTGAGGTTGAATGATCATGTTTAACTTTTTAGAAAGTGTCAGACATTCTTTTTTATTAACCCCCCACAATCTATTTCATTTCAGTGAAGTGCACAAGTATTCAACCGTCAGGCTCATCAGTGAAGCAAAATTGCATGATCCTGTTATATATGAGTAGCATGTGTGATGGATATGTGAAATCCTGATACAGCAAAATTAATTTTTTTTTTAAATATCTGAAAAATCTAATTGAACCAAAACAAGAAAACAAACTGAAATGTATGCAGGATTTCAGTCCCAGAAGACAATGGAGATGTTTGAGAATGTGCCCCAAAAGCACTAGCAAAATCCATATTTCTTGGATTGTTGGGGTAGGGAAAAAGGAACAATTATTAGATACCTCAGATAGTTCTGTGTAAATGGGTTGCTTTTGCTTATTCACAAGCTAAAACTAATCACCAGTCTTGAGCCAGGAGGGAATTTCCACCCACAACATATTGGCAGGAAGATGGGCTTTTTTGCCTTCCTCTGGATCACAGACCAGTGAGAAGGTTGCTCTCCCTTTGTGAGAATGGCATGAGATCGGTGGTGGGTTAAGATCTTCCTGGGAGAGAATGGGAAACGCAGGCAGATCTTGATCTTTCCCTCCGCACATGGGAGCTGAGCTGCCTTCTGTAGTCCAAGGCACTTCAAGGTTCTGAGTTTGTCTCTGGCAAACAGTTTATTCAGATGTAGTCATTGTAGCTGATCAAGTATGACCGTTTTATAGGTATATTTTTAAAACATCTCCTAAATGCTGCCATTTTGGAACCAACACGGTATAATTTTGTCGGCTGCTGGTTCTGGGTTCCTTCCTCCCTGGCAACTTTCCTGGTGAGAGTATCTCTGTTAAATGTCAGTAATATGGAAATGGTCTGGTGCCAAACGTGACAGTTTTTAATGACTCCTTTTGCTGTGGGTTGTCAGTTAAGCTATGATGGTAGGAATGTGGTATTTACCAAATCACTAGGCATGGCTAACATCTTTTTGGATGAGGCTTAGAGCAGAAGTTGTCTCATCTAATGCTTCTTGTGTTTAATGAAACTCAGGTCCAAAATAGCAAAGGGAGGACATACATAAAAAATAAAAATTACAGAAAGTGCTGCATCTAAGAGATTACTCCTTCGCAAATGTCTGTTTGCATTTCTTATAAGCAGTCAGCCACATAATATCATTGCCTGCGTACATTGCCCTTTGGAGACTTTTTGGTAATGCAATAAACAATTGAACTCTATCATAGGTAGTGACCACTTTAGCAATGCCACATTGAGAAAGTGGTGGAGAGAGCTTCCTGTTAGTTACCACCTGTTTAGTGGCAGAAATCAAACCCTAGCTTTTGACTTTGGTTTGTACAGTATATGCTGACACTAGTGTTCAGCCAGCATACATTTTTTCCCCCTTAAGGTCTTTATAAATGAGATGACATTAAATGGATAGTTTTCCTCTTGCAGTAGGTAATGCTAGAGGAGATGAGTAAGTGGTGATTTCTTCATACCATAAAACAAAGCACCACTGCAATAAAGTCCTGCCTAAAACTTAACCCTGCATTTTTTTTATTTACCTTGGATATTGCTTTTCACGGTCTGTTTTAGTGAACAGAGATTTCCCTCTGGAGCCAGACTTAAAAACAGAGGTTATAAGGAATCAGAGCATCTTGTTTCATGCTTAGCCAAATATATTTGACTTAAAATAATAGGTCTACTTGTTTTGTCTATTATGTTCCACTTTGCAACGTGGATGATCTTAATCTTAGTTTTAGAGTACAGCCTACAGTAAGTTTACAAGGTAGCATTGTAAAATCATTGTGTTACAGCATTTTTTGCAAAGGATTTTGACGTTATTCCTCCACTGATACATTAACTTGATTGCTAAAGTGTGTTCTAGTTGCTTTAAAATTTTAACTAACATGTGGATGTGCTCACACATTTAAACTACCTTAATTGGTTTATTTTAGAATCGTGAAATGACAAAGATAGCAGAAAAATATCCTTTGAAAGTAGGGCATCTTTTCTTCTAGTATTTCACCAAGGCTGTGCTATTTTATATGTGCAGTCTTTATCTTCTGGGTAATTTATGACTGAGTTCACCTAAATTCTATATTTGGCTGATATATTGAAAAGTCCATTTACTATCAGTGACTTTATTTTATATTAAAAGAAGCAGATTTATGGGGAGGAGAGTGCTAGCATCGCAAATGCCCTTTATCTTTACTCCTGTGGCAGGTGTGCTCTTAACATGTCTGTCTGAACAGGTGCCTCGTTGGTTTTCTGAAATATTAGGATTTGAAACTATAATTCAACTCTAATTATCACCTCAAGGGAAATAGCCCAAGGGCATGGGGTTGCTGTTAAATTAAAACATTGAGGTGTATTTCTTTGTTTAGTCTGTTTCCGTTGTTAATCTTTTTGTTAAACTTTTATAGCTAAAACAAGAGAGAGAAATGAAATCTGATCAGGAAAGCAGTGTTTTTTTCCCCTGTACTTTTATCTTTTTATTTTTCACTTATCCAAGAATGTGCAAAGATGATGGTTGCTTTAAAACAATAATGCAATCACTTCTTTTGTAAAGCTAAAATCATAAGATGATGCAGTTCGTATAGTGGTTTCAGAATGGGAAGTGTTTTAACAATCTGATTTAAACTGAATTAAATTCCTGAGGTGTATTGACTGATAGCCAAATGAGCTCTTCGACACAGATAAAATGAAGATGAGAAAAGATCTGCTGGCCAAACTACTAAAAATCTCATTTGGATGATGATGATTGTTGAAGTATCTGCCTGTTCCACAAACTGACCTCCCCACTAGTAAAATAGCGGTCATTCTTCCCCAGTAAAATTACTGAGGTTATAACAAGTTAATCTCTTAGCACCAGGAGGTGGATTGGAGGGGATGAAAAATATGTTGGTGCTGGGATTATTAGGTGGAAGGCAGAGCAGATGACAGAGCGTAAATCAATGCATGTTGTGTTCCTTGGGAGAACATCTGAGTCTGCTAGGACAAATGAATTTCAGGTAACTATCCTTGGAACAAAGGATTGAAAGAGGCATTGTGACTTGCAAGGGAGGCAATCGAAGTCTGACATCGACCCTTGGGATTATTTTGACAATACCTCCCATGTATTATCCCTTTTTACATGCATTTGTTTAAAAAAACACTTCTGTACTAGGAACACGGAAGTGAGTATGGGAGGAGAGGGAGAGTGTGTGTATGAACTGAAGCTTTGCTCTTTGCACACCATCTAGAACCCTATTAAGGAAACTAGGAAACTGTTTAAGCCATCCTGTGATAGGCTGTGGGTGGGAGGCAGACAAAGACAAGTTGGATTTATTTGCAACATTGTGTCTGAGAGAGAGAGCAAGAATCTGATCTGACCTAACTACACCGAGTTGTTGAATTGGGATTTGCTTTAAAACAGGATAAACAAAAGCTGACCGCTTTAGGTATAAAACAGGCTTTTTAAAGTTTAAATTCACCCAGATTTGTTTTCAGTCTGGATTCTTAAACACACTAATGCCAGTGGATAGTTCATATTAAATAACTGCAGCTATGACTCATACTATTATATTGCAAGTATAGTTTTAAATATGGGTCTAAATAATACTTGGATGTATGGGGTCCAAATGATTTTTGACTTCTGAGGCTATATTTTACCATCTGATGTAGTGGAATAATTCTGTCTTCATCTTGAATGCTTCATTCATCTTTCAGGACTGATGTTGAAACTCTTGGTGTTTCTGAATGAGAGAGATGTTTCAGCATGCGCCACTTAACTCAGAGTCCTTTGTAATCGTTTGCTGATAAAGAATATGAATGCAATAAAGAAATGGTGAAAAATAGCTTGCAGTAAAAGTAGTGTCCTCTTGAAAAGGAACAAGAACTAAATGGAAAATTTCTTTATTTTTGTTCATTCATTTTGTTGAATCCTCTAAATTGTATGTCTAATTGGGCTCAATTATTACAGTCTGGTGCAGATAGGTTAATAGTTTCTAGACAGTGATGTACATTGATTTCTTTTCACAGGCTTTGAGACAATTGTCAATTCATAAAGCATGGCTATAACTTTGGGTGGTTGTCAGTTGTGTTGTTTTTTGTGTTCCTGCTTCTGTACTATTGGCAGTCCTTAAATTGATTCAATTTGAAATCTGAATGAGAAATTAGTGTGTTCCTATGTGAACATGTCTCAGCTAAATTATTAAATGAAGTGTTTGACTTTTCCATCTGAATTAAACTGGCAGAAGAATTTTAATTAACTATTTCATTGGCTGAGAAGGAGTTGGAAGATACAACCAAAGTTGTTAAAAATTGACTAGATAAATGTTTTGTCTGCACAATACTGCAGGAGGAATATGAGGATGGGCTTTTAAAGGACTAGATGGGGGGACGGGAAGGAGAGCACAACTTATTCCCATTAATAAAAGTTAATTTTCATCTTTGTTCTCAGATTATTTTAATAACCAGCTATTTGGTACAGACCACTGGTGGCTTCTAATACTTGACACCATTTGTGCAGCAGAATGAACTGTATATCTACCCAGTGTCACTTTGTATTAACAAAAAAATCAGTCAGGTCACCCTCATCTAGAGATGTCTCCTAACAACACTCTTTAAGGCAGAGCTTTCTCAGAGGGCTTTTGTCACAACGAGGGAGGTGACAAAATGGGCTGCCTGACAGGGAGATGTCTCTTCATCTTGCTCTGTTTGGTTTGTCCTTTCCACAGCCATGGTAGGTACATGTGTTACAGATCTCTAAAGCTGTGAGCCATGCCACTAGATGCCAGGTATATTTTTAAATATGGTCCAAATTCCAATTTAAGAGGCTTAATTTTTTTTCACTCGAGAGCGCGAGATGGAGTCAAATGACACACATGCAGGATTTCATAAACGTGTGTGTGTGTGCATGCACATGTTTATGCAGTGTAAAAAGTCTTTAGTTGTGTGGAGGGACGGTAGAAACAGTCAAACATGTCGCAACCTGAATTGTGTGCCCAATGTAATCCTGTATAATGGTAATACGAACTGGTTAGGAAATTCTTCAGTACTTGTGTACCTTTGTAATGAGTTTGTGTTGTGGTAAATATGTTCAAATCACTTTCTAGACATTGGCTACTCTTGGCAGCATCCTTGTGAGGGCTGATACCCTATTTTTACAAATCAGCACTGTTGTTGAGACTGAGGGACAATGAGGTGATGGGATTTGCCCATAGCTGTGCATTGAGCCAGTGGCAGACCTGGGATTAGAATTCAGGAATCTGTCTCCCAGCCTTCCCTTTGTTCCTCCAGATCATGGTGCTGCTCATGGGCTCTCTTGTTCAGGATCTCTGATTAGCGGGTGTAATCATCATCTGCTTTCCCCCACAAAATAGTGTGCTAGCTGTTAGGTTTGATAGTTATATTAAACTGTAGTTCAGTTATGCCCAGCTGTCTGTCCGTGTTGAATTTTGCTCATAAACGCTGGTTTCACAGCACTGGCTCTGTTAAGTATTTAGTTTTAAAAATATACATATATGCTGTTGGTCACATAATCAACCCTCACTATTAAGTTTCCAGTGAGACTATAGGATGCTAGCAATTGTCCCGTCATCTAAGTTAGGCCAAGGTTCGACTGCTGCCATGTATGTGGTAAGTGTTAGGCAAAAACATTTTTCAGTACTCCTTGCACATACCTGGTGATATGTTGGCTAACTAATCATACTTCACCTTCTCTGCACTTTGTGATAAAAAGCCAGGGACAAAATTGCTTGAGACCGCATAATAAAAGCATCCCTATTTGTAAAGATGGGGCGATTGCGGCATAGATAAGTGACTTGCTTAAGGTTACAGAGGAAGTCTGTAGCAGAGCTGGAAATAGGATGTAAGGCTATGTCAAGACACACTAGAAACACTACATCCAGCACAGCAAACGTGGAGATGGCACTTTCTCTCGACACTAATTTTGTATATAATCTTAATACGTACTATACAGGTACGCGGTTAGTATTATCCAATGATTCCGTCGAAAGTCCCAAAATGTAAAGTACCAGAGGACATTAATTACAAAAGAAAATGCTTCACACTCCTCCTCTGAGGACCAGACAAAATGGATCATAAGTTTTGTTAGCAAAATATTATGTAGTCTCATGAAACTGGGAGAGTTGTACATATAGCGAATATATATATATTGAAGTTTGGGTTTACAAAGCAAAGCTTGCTTGAACCTTGGCTGCTGTTATTTCAAAGGAGTTTGATGTTTACCAAGCAGATCGGAGTCGATTAACTTAATTTCCTAGTGCAATATTATTTCCTCATTGCGGAAAAGTGTGTGCCTTCTAGCACTGGCTGTTAATAAGAGCTACAGTTTCGGTGTTGCACTGGGTTATCTTGCCTTGTCTTCATATCAAAAGCTTGCTACTGAATTCTCACAGCAAAGCTTTATGCTTACTAAATTCTGCATGCCAAAACATTCCTTTGGGAGTTGCTGGAAACTTTTGGTTCTGGAAATACTGACTTTCAGAGAACTCTTTTGGTAGGTACTTTGATCTGCAACATAAAGAAACTGCACAATGTGTATTTACTTTTTAAATTGGATAAACCACTTCAGACTCCATTAATGATCCTCTGCTGAGGAATTTTCATTATACCAAAAACTGCTATGTTGGACGGACTGACTTGAGATAGAAGTGAGGGAGGGGAGAGGTGGTGGGTGAAGTGTGTGTGTGTTCTACAACTTGAAATTCCTGAAAACCCTATCTGAAACTGGGGGGGGGGGGGGGGGGGGGGGGGGGGGGGGTCTGTTAGGCAGGGATACATGAACATGGTTAACATATGGCAGCTCATTTCACCCTAACAACTTTTAATCGTTCTGTACTGTAAAAGTATGTATAATAGCTAGCCTGGTAAGAGAAGCTAAAATGAGTATGAATGTGGGTTTTCTGTAAGGTTCCAGAGTGCAATAATAGAATTTAAGCTCTTCTGTTCCAAGAAGGTGAGCTATCCATCAAAAGCACAATCTTGGATTTGGGTCTTCTATTTAGATTAGGCGTGTTAAGAAAGATGGATGGTAAATGTCTTTCAACCACACTGTCCCCAAAACACAAAATGAAATCTAAAGACTCTCAAAGAAGGTTTCAATTACGTTAGCAAATAGCTTGAACAAGAATTGGGTAAAAGAAGGTCATGGGGCAGTGGAGTGCCAGTTGAGGATTTATATAGCTTAAAATGAAAACATTATTTTCATTAACCCTCCCCTACACATATAACATTCCATGCAAGTTATTTTTCGGACCAGAAGTTTGCAGCGATTCGTCATACTTGATGTAGAAAGACCTTTAGGCTAATATGAATTGCATGGCATTTCAGTATGCACATATATATGTATTATTCATTACTGCATAATGCGTGGATCTTTTCCGTTAATACTCATGAGCTCTACCTGGAGTCTTTCATTGTTTGTTGTACTGACTTGCTCTGAAAATGAAGCAGCAAGCAGACTGGATTGCAAGAATATGTTTTGCAATGCTGCTGCTTAAAATCCCCCCATGCAATGGGTGAACTTTTTTTTGTTAATGGTTTTGTTCTGATTACATTCATTCTATACCATGGAGACACTGATAACTGAAAAATAGGAGCTACTGGAAATTAGAAATGAAGCTACTTAATACTTACCATAATTGATAGAGGCTTAGGGAAATTTTGGTGTCCAATAACTTAAACACATTGGAGAAAAACATGGTTGGTAACAGCTGCCTAGCTCTTGAAGAATTGAAATTTACTATATGCTCAAGGGCCATGCGCTTCCAAGAAGCACTGTTAATTTGAATAAAATGGGAGAGGTGGGTACACCGCACATTCAGAAAGCACCAAAGAAGATGAGCCTAATTGTATTTTCCATATTTAATAGTCTTCAGGCTTAAAGTTTTAAAGGCATTTCAGACTGCTTTATTTCTTTATGTATATGCTTGACTATTCAGTGTGTATGTATAACCATATTAATAACAAAAATGATAATGGCAAAGTGATTTGGAATCCAGATAGCACAGCCACTGTCTCCGTTAATTGGAATTTTGCATCCTTGAGGCAACACATTTGGTTACTTAGACCAGAGAGAGATGTTTTTGTGATTCTGCAGGCATTCCCAGAGGATTGACCTGGGTGGAAGATGGAGAGCATAATCTGGGTAAATTCCTCTTGGTGAAAGATCCTGTCTAGGCTTGTGGGCCCTGGTCTTACACACTGAAAGGAGAACCTACTGTGTATGGGAAATTCTTGCTTGAAGTCCCCTTCAACCCGAATGTCATAATTTACCTTCATACACTTTTTATTCTTTAAAGAAAAGCACTAGTTATCAAATGGGGGCGGGGGGAGGGGGAACAATCACTTCTTGTTGATATCTAACAATAGCCAGTCTCTTCATTACAAAATGTACATATTATTTACAGCTAATGCAAGTGTAGGTGGTCTATGCTTTGAAATGTGATACTAGTATTCTAGTATCACAAGGCTAGGCTTGTGTTCATAAGGCTTCTAAGAAAATCAATGATATACTGACAGCCGGAATTAATGTCACTATGACAGTGATTCTATAGTATACTGAAGCTTTTTTTCATTTTGCCTTTTAGTTAATACAGGAGCCTAATTAGCCATTAACATGCTCTCACCTTGCATGGTCCTAACCACAGAAGCATGTCTTATTGTATTCTAGAGAATGTCACTGCTAGTTATCTTTTCACTTAATCTATTTTATGTATTTTGCACTAAAGTTTGCCCTTTTGAAAACCCCTGCCTCTGATCTGTATTTTTCCTTAGTTATAGGATCCATTTCAAAATATATTTTGACTACTGTTATCTTATCCAGTACTGTGCTAAGATGAATTATGTGACAGTGCAGATCCACTAATAAATCAGGAATTGAAATAATTAATTAGAAAATAGCATAATGTGCTGCAGGGCTGTGGCAAGATTAAAAAAGGGCAAATATTACAAAAGATGTCTTAAGCCCTTGCTATTGCATTTACTCTGTTACCTTACAAAGATGAAGTTGTTTTCATCATAAAATGTGGGTGGGGAGAGGTATTGCATTTCTACCCTCTGTAAAACTGGCACTTAACACTCGTATGACAAGAATGCTGTGAAAATTGGGAAAATGCTTTGAGAGCATCAGACGAAAGTTGGTAGAGAAGTGCAAAATAGTACTGAGTTCCTATATCAGAATGTCTGCTCCGAATTTTATTTAAATGGGTGAAGTCTGTTCACTGTTCTCTATCTACTTTTTGAAAAGACTAACCAGAAGAGCAGGAAAGCATGAATTAAAAGTGTTTGCAATGTTCAAGGTTTGGAACAAGAAGCTAAGAGTTCATACTTTCTGCTATGTTTGCCTGCTACTAGTATGAACTCCATACTGTTTTGCACTTCTCTACTACCCTTTTTTAATGTTCACACCATTCTTGTGATGGAGGTAAGTTTTTAAGTGCCAGTTTTTACAGAGACTACAAATGGCTTTTACACACAGCATCTTGAGTATTAAAAGATGGCTATAAAATGACTCGTGTTTCACAAGCCAAGATGATGAACCTACAAAGGTGGAGAATGGCATTCTGGTCCATGTTCTTTCCAGAGGCCAAAGCGTCTTGGTGCAGTGCCAGATTCTCCACATTCTTCTTCGTGTTCCTGCTAAAGAACTGAAGGGTTCACTTACCCATTCATGTCCACACACACCACTACATGAATGTGCACCACTACGTTAATGTGCACAGAACATTGGAGTGCTTTAGAAATCACATCTCTCTAATGAGCATTGCTGTGCCTTGTAGACCAGCCCTAAAGTCCCACTGGATGTCTGCGGCAAAGCAGAAATTGTCTCTAGATCACCAAAATCCTAGTCCAGCTCCCTCACCACAGGGCCATCCTTAAAACTTGTTTTCTGCATCTGTTGCCAAGATTGTAAAATATCTGGCATAGGGACTATGTTTAATGGTTTTGTACAGTATGTAAATTGTCGTCAATAACAAGCAAGGGTCTAAAACATTTAAGCATGTATTCCACTCATGATCTTTATCACTGAAAGACAAGATTTTGAAGATTACAATATTGTAGCAATAAAAACTCATTAGGGTGATAAATTTTCATGTCAGTACAATATTTTAGTTTTATGCTTTGACTCTCGGGATTTATTATTTTAGTTTGTCATTTGGTGTTGCCAGTTCAGTTTGTTGAAGTACTGATTCCTAATGCTGACTTGGCAAGTTCTGTAATCTGGAATATAAGGAAAATGTTAACGTTTAGGGGACCTGCAAGCTACTCTAATTGTAAATATTTGGTTTATTATTCCAAAAGTCCATTGAATGAGTAGTGTGGTACTGTTAGCCAATACATACGTGGTAGGCAAAGGCATAGCATGTTAATATTGTGTTATACCCAGCATGTGGGCAGTTTTGTTAACTAAATTATATTGGGAATGTAGCTAAAAGTACACATTCTTGGTACGTTGAACTGTATGTTGTGAGAAATAAGCTTCCTAGAAGGATTTGTATGGTATTGACTCTTCACTTTCTATATTGTACTTTAGACAATAAATTGGCTGTTTTGGTTACTTGAGCTAAATCGGTTATACCTTTAGCAACATTGTTCAATGTCAGTTGAGCTTCAAATAGGAGTTCCAGAGGCTTTTGATTTAAAACCCCATGCTAGACTTACACGAGCACTTCATAACTGAACGGTAAATTATATAAGAAATTGTATACTAGAAATTGCCTACCTTCTTAATCTTGCATTTGACTTCCAGCAGGAAAGTTCACATATTTCTAGGAAGCCCTTCCTCCTACTGAAAAATTCATTGGAATTTTAATTTTGTCCATAAACTGGACTTGCATATAGGATCACTTAAACCTAAGAATGGTTTACAGTATGTTTAGGGTAGCACACTTGTTGCATTTTTAAGGATATAATGTTTTACATGGCATGACAACAGAAGCAAAGATGGGATTTTGGTCAACAGTACTGGCAAACAGTATTTAAAAAGAGAACAATCTTTAATGTCCATGCAGAACAAAGTCTGGCTATAAAGTCTCATTTGTAAGCCCCATTTCTCAACCTTGGAAGTGTTGGAATGCTGAGTTGACCTTCCTGAGTTTCCAGTGTGGGGTTCCAATGACTCTTAACTGTCCTTTGCTATCCGTTCTAGCCTTGGGCCAAAATGAATCATGCGATTGACATGCAGTTGTCGTCATAACTGGTGACAGTTAATTTTTTAAAATTCTATTTTGGCTTCCAGAGAGACCAGATGAAAACCATTTTAGCACCATATTTGTTGTCCGACACATACATTGACTGTTTACTATGTTGTTGTTGCTGAACTTTGCCTTAGGCAAAGTTGTGAGGCATTGCTGTTGTAAATCCCATGAACTAGGCCTAGGCATCATAGGATGGCAAACAGAGAGACATCCAATTCTGCCTGGTTAGAGGAAAGTCCACCTTTTGTGATTGTGAGGAGCAGGTCCTACTTGAGCCACTGTCTGCACAACAGGACCCAAAAACTCTGCCTTCACCCCATTGATCCAGCCCACATACCTGGATTGTATTTTTTCTGCAAGTGCTGTAGCGGGAGGAAGGAGCAGCTGTGTTTTATTGCTACCTAATAAAATTAATTGGTGCCTAAAATTAATATTAAAAAAGATACTGTGTGTTCTGCCACACTGTAATGACTGAGGTAGTTCCCGCACAGAGCTTATTGACATTGGTACCATAAACTCATTGGTGTTAAAGGTTGGCACGGCATCCTGGTACAGATCCTAAACTTTCACGTGATGCTTTTTACTTGGAATTGGGAGGTAGCCACACTTGGTGATACTCTAGGCAGGTAAACAGTGTACTATTTCACCTCTCAATGGCTTTACTAATTTATAGGATGCTGACTGCTTCTGCATGTGTGTTGCTGGTTTGGAGGGAAAGAAGAATAATCCTCACGAAAGCCAGTGGTCAATATGCCGCTCTGTCAGCAAAATAATATTTTAAGTTGTCTTGTATGCTCTCATTCATGCTTTAAGAAAACAATTTTTTCATATATCCTCTGAAATGTGACTGTTCTTCGTGACACTTAATTTCTGTGCTAATGTGCATCTCAAAGGGGATTGTGGTGTGGTGAGGGAGTTAATATGTTTATCTTCTCTATTGAGGCAATTTTAATCGAAGATAAATGAGATTTATTTTTAAATGTCTTGAGCTATTATAGATCTTCAGTTATTTTGTCCTAATTTCAGGAGATCTGAAAAGCCAGGTAACTTTTAACAGCCCTAATCTGATTCAACATTCATTATTGCAGCTAAATCAAATAAGAACCAGGCTAATGGAAACGTGGCTGGTGCAGTCATTCTTTAGTTGAATTAGAATATTGTACATTGTATTGTACTTAGATCTTTATATCAAAGACCGAACTTGTATTGATTCAAGAACTGTATTAGAGCAGTGCCTGCTAATGCCATTAGAGAGACTTGCAAATACGTTCTATTCCTCCACTTCTGGGGCTTCCTACTTGACAATAGGAAACTTTGCTCTAAGCTAAAACTTTCTTTGAGTCATCTATGATCTAGCAGCTACCAGAGCATTTGAACAGTCTCTCCGGTCTGTCACAAGTACAGGTGGCAACTAACTGTAGAGGTTAGTTAAGTCCTCTTTCCCCAGTGGGTCTGATCAGCCAACTCGTCCTCATTTGGGTTAGAATTCTACATTCTAGGAAGGGTTAATGCTGGAAGATACTTCTGACTTTTTTCAGTGGTACTAGGACAATTAGTAGAATGGCAGAACTTGTGTATGGTAGGAGACTGCACAAAGCAAACCACTTCAGTGCAGTTTGTAGACAAGTTGGGGAGCTTGTTGCCGCAGTAGGTCAGTTTAATACTAAAATTGGCATAATTTCATGACCTAATAGCTGTATGCAAAACCAAGAGAAGGGAAATCGAATCTCCGGCTTCACGATGTAAACCAGTTTTCCTGCAGGATTGGGAAGACCTTTTTTTTGCAAGGGGCGGCGGCGGGGTGGACACATGGGCAGCCCAGCCCAGTTGACCAGGCATTTACGTTGCCTCTGAAACATCAGATATTGGCCAGAGCCAAGATGCTGGAGTAGGTGGATTGGTGGTAAGATACTATATGATAAATTCTTTGCTCATGTAACTCCTCTTTAAATTAAATGAAGTTTTATAGCTTACATACACTATTTCCCGTTTCTTCGGTGCTATAATACAGTCGCTTCTCTTATTTATACTGCATTAATGACTGTGATATCTAGGTATATGTATAAATAAAACTGCTGGTGGCTGGTACAAACCATACCCAGCCCCGCTGGCTCCTTTTTTGATGAACGAAGTCTCCTTTGTAGATTCACTAGTTTAGCAGCTGATTTCCTTGTGCCTCCAAGCCTCCCCCACCACTGCCTAAAGTAGTAGATTTAAGGTGAGCAAAGGATAATTGTAGGTTATTTTCAGTTGCAGTTACCTTGTGCTATCAGATGCTTTTAGCTTTGAATTATTGAGGAACCAATAATGCCACTGAGTTGATTTATCTGATTTCTCATTTCAAGAGAAACTCCTTTTTATTTCTGGAGTTTCTCAATGTAATTAACATGTGCATAATCTGCCTTTAAACTAACAATCTTAACCAAAACAAAATGCTGTAAATTGATTGCAGTTTTTCAGTGTCGGTTTTCAACCGTGACTTTTCTTGTTGAGCTAGTTGGCCATTGCTATTAATATAAATGAATAACACAAGGTTAATTTTATAAGTAAAGTTTCTGTCAGTCTCATAATCTTGTTACTACATCTGTATAGATAGTACTGGAACACTGCAGAGGCATGCTGCTTCCATAAAGTCTTGATAGACTTAATGAAAATCATTTTAAAGCTTTCCATTCCACCGTCACCAGGCAATGATTAATAAAAGGTACCTGATCAGTCAACTGCCTGGAAGCTGCTTTTGAGCAGTGATCAAGAATAGGTGGGTTAAACCTCGAAGTTAATGCATAAAGGGGAGAACTTGGGAGCTGTGTTCCCTTACTGAAAGTTCAACTTGATGATAAATCTGCTAGCACTTTGTCATCTGACATTATGAATTGTCTTGCCTTATAAATATAGAATTGCTCATTTAAGCTTGCCACTGGCATCACTCTCAGAACTGGACAGCTTGGCAACCCTTTCTCCTTTCACGGTTTCTCTTTCAGGCCTGTTTGAGCAGGAAATGCCATGCTATGGGAATTTAAACCCTTCTTTTGTAATGGTAGTCCTCTGGGACAGCAAAAGATGGAGAGCCATAGATGTCCACCCTGAGTTGCTAGCCGTCTCTCAAATTCATGTCGACCACTCACCTTCAGAGCAGGTTAGAGAGGGAGGCGCTTGTCAGCTGGGTGTGGAGAGGTTCTAGTGGTATAGACTCTCTGCATAGATTCCTATATACCAATCCAGACAATAGGTTAGAACATTCTGCACCAACAGGGGAATGTGACACTAAATTTTAAGATCAGGAGAATCACCATGGTCTCATTTTGTATCTGGCTGCAGCATGTCAGTAATTGAATGATTTAAGTATCAGGAGATAGCCGTGTTAGTCTGTATCCACAAAAACAACAAGGAGTCCGGTGGCACCTTAAAGACTAACAGATTTGGGCATAAGCTTTTGTGGGTAAAAATGACTCAATGCATC
This sequence comes from Terrapene triunguis, assembly GCF_002925995.2. NCBI lineage: Eukaryota > Metazoa > Chordata > Testudines > Emydidae > Terrapene > Terrapene triunguis. Next base: position 15,832,748 of record NW_020664725.1, on the reverse strand, counting down.
TGAAGAAGTGGGTTTTTTTACCCACGAAAGCTTATGCCCAATTAAATCTGTTAGTCTTTAAGGTGCCACCGGACTCCTTGTTGTTTCTGTGAATGATTTAAGCTTTCTCAACTTCCAGTAAAGGTATTTGATCACTTTTTCCCCAAGAAGTTGAATCCCTTTTCAGTCCTATTTTTCCCCATAACTTAAACATATTGGAAAGTATGCACCATTTCTACCATGTGTAAGTACAGTCGTCATGGTACAAAGTGGTTCCCGAACCTTGCCTGGCGGTCCTTCAGGTAGTACTCAAAGTTCTGTAGGTCAGCTTGGAATCATCATGCTTGCAAGGGGGAAAAAAATTGACTTCAAAGGACAACTCTGACATGGTCAATTAATAATTAAAACCGCTTTTTAATGAGCTGTGCAATTACCTGTGTGTCCCTGGAGATGATAGTTTATAGTATTATTGCAGTGTGCCCTTTCTTTAGTCATGGCACATGACATCTGTAATTTAAAGCAGACTAGACATTAAAGTGACAGGACTTTCATTAACCTTGTCTAAAGTTTGCTAATGACAAATGTCTTGTAAAAAATGCTGTTGTCAAAACACCAAGCTAAAGTGAAAAGAGAAGCCTCTACAATCCTGAGGCTTGTTTCATCAGTTAATAAGCATGCACAACTCCTATTGATGTGGATAAATGTAATGGGAGGGCAGAGTTTTTCCCCTTCTCCCTGTACCCACAATCTCTGTGTATGGTGTCTCCGTATTCAAGACATAATGGTGGTACTGCATGAGTTTTTCCTGTATAAATTCTGGGTTTTCTGGGACTTGCAATTCTCAGCTATAACTTACTCAGGCCTAAAACTTGATTGATTAAATGTGGCTTTGCATTATTTTTCTCCCCAATTTTAAAATGCCTTGGCTGGTAATAGTGTAAGGGGGGGGGGTGCGCTATTTTGAGCACATCCAGAGAAAATGAAATTTGTTTAAAGCTGAACTCTAAGTGGTGAGGGGAATGTTGTCTAGTGGGTAGAGTAGGGTGCTGGGAATTAAGACACCTAGAATCTGTGTTTGGCGCTGCCACTGATGACCTTGCTCAAGTCACTTATCTCTGTATATCTCCCCGTCTGTGAAATGTGTAGAACATCAACTAGTGAAGGATTTGTGCTTTTAGAATGCTTTGAAATCTTTAAAGAGGTAATAAACATTTTTTTTTCTTTCAAAATGTTTCGTGCCTGAAGAGAGATGAAAACTCAAACTGCCAGTGATATAAATGCAACTGGGTGTCTTTGATATATCCCCAGTAAAGTCTCTGGAATATTAACATAGGCTGGTATTTTCAAAGGACCCTAAGAGAGTTTGGTATCTGGCTTTGAAAATCCCTGTCACTGTTGGAAATTGTAGCTGGTGAGATTGACCAAACGCTGACAGCTCCGTTGTCTGCAATACTGTCTGTGTGAACTTCTTACTTTACTGACAAAGATGACGTGGAAGTCACATTTGGAGAAATAAGAGTATCATTTTTATGCCACACCAAACAGGAGGCTCTTGAGTCTTAACAGTGCTGCTATCTCCACCACTCTGTTCCCCAATTCTATGGGTTAGATATTTTATTGTGGGCTGGGTGTTAGAACCATTACATTTTGTGTATTTACCCATCCAACATCCCATTTGAGACTAGTCGAATGCTTCATTAAATGCTTGCAGTAATATGTTGGTAAATGAGCCAACCTCAACTCCTCTCCTCAAACATATGTGTTGTCACTGCTGCAGTGTTTTCTGTTTGAGGCACTGAGAAGTTAATTTAGTTTTCATCGGAGTCTGGATTAGAGAGCAAAATTATCTGTTTGAATCATGAGCAACTTTGTAGGAAGGGGATCAGTAGCAGAGAAGTCTGAGGAGAGCTGAATTTGCAAGGAGATGGTGTTAAAATGGATAACTCAAATCTTAACATCTTAGTATTGAATGTCACGCTGTTTGGAAATGGAATCTGTTCTGGTATTTTTGCAGCAGCTTCACTAGAGAATAATGTAGTAAGTAAATATACTTTCCTTATGCCTGTGTCACTGCTGTGGAGCCTCAAACTCTGAACAGGTAGCAGGATTTATTATTTTACCCCGAGTGTTGGTGGATCTGGAATGATTAGAGTAGCTCATTAGTGAAGTCTGAAGTGATAGGAATCAGAACTGGATTAACTTTACTTCCATTCCTGTGAAATTGAAAGTCATGTCAATCCCACAATATTTATTGTTCATGTAGACTGTAGGATTTAGAAAGCATATTTCATACATAAGGCTGCTACCTTTGTAGTCTCTCCATATGGCCATGAGAGATGACCCATATTTCATCTGAGCGCATTTTATTTTCCTCATTAATTTATACAGAAATTTATTTCTTACTGTTAACCTTAACAAAATAAATTTATTCATTTCTATTTGCCATGACAAATTAGATTTTAAAAACGTACTTGTGCAAGAATTTTTTTATTTGCCTCAAGAAAAGAGTTATCTGTACTTGATAGAGCCTTGTGTAGTTATATATATATATATATATAATCCCCCTAATATTCTCCAGATTTGCCTAAGGATTTGAAATGAAGGCACTTCAACAAAAGGTATGCATGGATTGACAGTAGTTACCTTCTCTTTAATTGTGGCTTTGCAGCAAGATTGTGGTATCAGCAATATTCTACTTTTTGGTTCTGTTGAGTAATTGTTAATGGCCTTGCATGTTTTTCTCCAGTGCTTTATTGGATAAACGGTTGGGGCAGAAAAGCATTCCTTTTGCTGGATGTTGCTTGCACTTCTCTCATTAGTTAACTTTCACTGGGTAGGAGGGAGGCCTGTGTTTCTGAAGCTTCTCCTAAACCTGTTAGCTCATTTGATCGAATTGCAGTGTGTGGGCTTCACAGCTCGCTTCCTTGATGGGTAAAATCTCCCTTTTTGCTTAAGAAAGTCATTGGGGATTTTAGCAGAGGACTTTCATGCAGGTTTAAAGGAACCACTGAAGTTGTGAATGCCTGACACTTGCTTTTTTGTATTTTTAATGAAGGTGGGATTTGCAGATTGGCACAGGGAATGGGGAAGGCTGGGCACAAACCTCTTATTCATTATTAGGCTATATAGGGGCTTCTCTAATCTCAATGCTGCCTAAAACCCCATCCTTCCTGCTAGCCTCCACCCCTAATTGTACACTCCAGTCCCTTTTATTATGAGGTAAATATAAAACTTGGGCAACAACCGACCAACCCTTGCAACTAACACTAGTCTGCCCCAACTGTCAGTACTTAAGTTACCTTCCAGCACCCCCTTCTGTCTCTGCATGCATGAATGTCTAATTCAGAAGGTAATCTCTTCAAACCAAGGACTGCACACATCTGTATTGCCAGACTATTTTTTCCCCCAGGATCTGCTCTGGACTAAGTGCTCACAAAATCTACGCAGTCCATTAAAACCACGAGAACAAAGAATAAACAAATCGTCTGCCCCTAAAAACTTCTAAGCATAAAATAATTCACTTACCAATAAACACAAAAGAGATCCCACAAAACTGCTCCCCTTGCCAAAATCCTGGGAGAGGAGGCCAGATGTTGGGGAATAGCATTCGCAGCATGCCCTGAAGGTAACCAGTCCAGGTTATTTACAACATGTGTATGTATTTACAACATGTATATTGAATCACATGGTCAATCAATACAGCACACCAATGCTGGGGCCATGTTATCCATTATAATCCCCCCTCCCAGCATTTTACAAAATTTAATATCGTGATAATTCCCTCCACCAAGCAAGGATGTGGGCACAAAGACATATCACTTCAGTGGTACCTTCTGGACACCTGATCCCTGCCTTTAATTCAGCACGGGCATCTCTCCGCTCCTGGGAAAAGCTCTCCACCTTTTCCTTTCAAATGTGGTGCAGTGAACAGCATGATCCAGTGCCATAGGCGGGATTACAAACAATGGCATCCCAACAGTTTTATAGGCAGTGCTGTCAAAAAAGAAATCCCACAAAAAGTGGAAACATGGACAAATTGCGGAGGAGGAGTTACAACAGAAGAGCACAAGCATGTAGGGAAAAAAATCAGAAAGGCGAAGGCACAAAATGAGTCTCACTTAGCCAGGGACATAAAAGGCAATAAGAGGAGGTTCTTTAGATACATTAGGAACGAGAGAGACAAAAGTGTAAGCCCTCTACATGGTGGGGAGGGAGAGTTAAAGACACTGGCATCAGTATTCACTAAAAGGCTAAGGGTGACCAGCTACTCAGCACAACAAGGCACTAGGAACACAAGCTAAAATAAGGGAAAAAACAGATGAAAGAATATTTAGATGTTAGATTTATTGAAGTTGGCAGGGCCAGATAAAATTCATCCTAGGATACTGAAGGAACTAGTTGAAGCAATCTCGGAACAGTTAGCAATTATCTTTGAGAACTCAGGGAGGATGGGAGAGGTCCCAGAGGACTGGAGAAGGGCAAACATGGTACATATCTTTAAAATGGGGAACAAAGAGGATCGAGGGAATTTTAGACAGTGAGCCAAGCTTTGATACCTGGAAAGATAATGGATGAAATTATTAAACAATCCGTTTCTAAGCACCTAGAGCATAATAGGATTATAAGGAATAGCCAGCATGGATTTGTCAAAAACAAATCATGAAAGACCATCCTAATTTCCTTGTTTGTCAGTTTTACTGGCCTAGTGGATGAAGTGGTGGTGGGGAAGAAGCAGATGATGTGGTATATCTTGATTTTTTTTTTCTTTTTTCTTTTTTTTAATAAGGCTTTTGATACACTTCCACATGACATCCTCATAAGCAAAGTAGGGAAATGTTGTCTAGATGAAGTTACTATAAGGTTGAAAGACCTACTCAGAGTAGTTACCGATGATTCATTGTCAAACTGGGAAGGTGTGTCTAGTGGGGTCCTTCAGGAATCAGTCCTGGGTCTGGTACTATTCAGTATTGTCCGTGAGTTGGATGATGGAGTGGGGACTATGCTTATAAAATGTATAGATGACACCAAGCTGGAAGGCACTTTGGAGAAGAGGATTAGAACTCAAAATGACCTTGACAAATTGGAGAATTGTCTGAAATCAACAAGACAAAATTCAGTAAAGACAAGTGTGAAGTACTTCACTTAGGAAAGAAAAATCAAGTGTGCAAGTGCAAGATGGGCAATAACTGGCTAGGTGGTGGCACTGCTGAAAAGGCTTGGGGAGCTATAGTGGATCACAAATTGAATCTGCGTCAATGTGATATAGTTGTGAAAAAGGCTCATATCGTTCTGGGGCATATAAACGGGAATGTTTTATGTAAGACACGGGAGGTAATTGTCTTGCTCAGCTTGGCGCTGGTGAGGCTTCAGCCGGAGCACTGCATTGAATTCTGGGTACCACATGTTAGGAAAGATGTGGACAAATTGGAGTGAGACCAGAGGAGAGCAACTAATGATAAAAGGTTTAGAACCTGACATATGAGAACAGGTTAAAAAAACAACTAGGCATGTTTAGTCTTCAGCATAGAAGACTGAGAGGGGACCAGATAAATCTTCAAATATGTTAAGGGCTGTTATAAAAAAGGATAGGGATCAATTGTTCCCTGACTTCTGAAGGTAGGACAAGAAGTAATGGGCTTAATGTGAGCAAGGGAGATTTAGGTTAGATATTAGAAAAAGCTTGCTAATGCTAAGGGTAATTTAAGCTGTGGAATAGGCTTTCAAGGGGAGTTGTGGAGCCATTGGAGGTTTTTAGGAACAGGTTAGACAAACACCTGTCAGGAACGGTCTAAGTGAAACTGGGGTGTAAGTGGTACCCTTCTGTGTGCAAACAGTCCACGTGGACCCTGCTGCCACACACTAAGTTTCCCTAGGGCACTTAGATGTACCCCGATTGGAAAAGGGAGTAGATTAAAGCACACGGCAGCAGGATCCACACAGACACTTAATGTACAGGGTCGATTCACACCCCAGGAACTAAGTGTTCGTGTAGACAAGGCCTAAGCAAAAAAGCAATATGTGTATTAAAAATTGTATCTTTCTCTGCCAGCCTTACACTGAAAGTGGGGAAGGGCAACTGTATCTTTGTGTGGACTTAATTCAATAAATATTATGTAGTTTTGTATATAAAATATCTATGCAGTTTGTGCAGCCCCATTACAGATCATGTGACTCTAGTGATTGCGTTTGTACTCAAAGAACCCATTATTTTGAATTAAAATACTAAACATTTTCAAATGAGCAGATTAATTTTAATAGTTGATACTAGTATTTTGTAAATGAAAGTTGCTCTGATGTAACAAATACCAAATTCAGTAGATGTCTGCACTGATATTAGTGTTTGCATATTATAGGCCATCTGAATGAAATCTCAGCGTATAGTAACATGGTAAATGTGCAAAATGCTGTTCTCCTAGAATACACAGGTGTGATTAAGCTCTTAATTAAGAAAAACACTTTTAATATCTGTTGTAGGTTTTTTATTGCTGAAATGTTAATATGTGAGTGTGTTGGGGAAAGTGTGTACATTGGGAGCTTGAATTACTCTGACTGCTTGCTTAAAATAACAAAAAAGTTACCGTATTACAACTATAATAGAATTAGAAAATATTTTTGTGAAGTTAGCTGACCCACAGGCATTCCCTGATCATTTTCGGAATCATTTAGCTCATTATGCAAATGACAAGAGGTTAGTCATTGACCAATTTGGATTTAGCAAGTGTGTAAACTAACAGAATATTAAGTCTGGCTACTCAAAATAAGTTAAAACTGACCAGTAATAATTTGCCATCTACATGGTAGCCCTGCCATTTTATAGATAATAAAGTAGCTAAAAGGAGCACGAAGACAGTTGCTCCAGTGGCAAATATGACGTTGAGTTGTGTTTATTACAGGAAGCTTGCCTTTGACTTTTTAAATTATTTTTTCAAAACTTAAAGTTGGTTTTTATATTCCATAACCCATGTTCAGTGATGGTAAAACAGCTGGGCATATGCAATGTCTGAATAGTGGTCAGCCTGGGGTGGGCAGAGCAGGGGAATGTGCACTATACTTGAGCATACAGGATGGGCAATGTTCAAATTCAAGTGTAGATAATGTGAAGTCACATTAAAATGTATAAATTAATAAAAGGGATGATATGAAAGTAATGTTACACTCAAGTACATCATAAATAACAAAAGGTCTGTCTGTCAGCTATTGGCAGGGATTTGTCACTTAGTTTGTGTCATAATTATTGCTGAAGGACATGAGCAATAACGTTATATATCATATTGAAATAGGGTCTCTCCAAATCTATATAAATATCCAGTGTTAATGGAAACCCAGAGGTGACCGTGTATCGGTAATTCCTGAATGTTCCTCCAACTATACTGGAAACTTTTTTGTTTTTTTTTTTTAGAATTCTAAGATGCTTGATTGTTCCCTTCCTGAGGAACTTTAATTTAAAATGGGAACCGGGATGAAGAAGCAGCACCCTGCTTTGTCTACATCTCCTATTTGAAGTCTTTTGTTTACTATTTTCTGTATATTGCAGGGTGCTAAATTGGCCTCCTTTTCTCATCTTGCTTTGTGGAATACAGTAGTTCCTCCCCTGCCCAAGCCACGCTTGACACTTACTGCATTTGTCCTATAAATTCAGTTCTCTCAAACTTTCTAGGTCATCTGTCGGTTGAACTACTTTCTTTTGGTAAAATTCTTTATTCTTACTAAAAACAAACAAAAACAAAAACAAAAACGAGGAGTCCTTGTGGTGCCTTAGAGACTAACAAATTTATTTGGGCATAAGCTTTCGTGGGCTAGTATTTGTATTATAGATCTACACTGCTGGTGATTATACCCTTCCTATTGGAAACGGAATCCATGTCAATACTCGTGGCAAGATGACTTGATGCTAGTGAGTAGCAGCAATTAGATACTGAGGCTGACTGGCTAAGATGTTCTACACATTAAATAAACAACCCTTTATTGAATTAAGTGACGATTGAGGAGACTGTATTTTATCAATTGCAGGCATAGGCTGTTGCTGTCTAATTGGCCCAAGTGAGCTAGTCTCCAACAAAGTGTGGTGTGTGTTAACGGATGTATGCTAAATCTGCGTCTTTCTACCAAATGGATGCTATGAGATATGTGCTGAAAGCAGACAGAAGTTGTATAACTAGGCCCATGCTACTTTTGGAACGTTTGCCTTCAAGTTTGACAGATTGGTCACCTGTATCACTCATCAGCTGCAGCTGGATATTGCCTCATGTTCCTATCGCAAACAGTTCAGCACAGCAATATTGAAGGAGGTGAGAATAGGAACGAATCTGATTTTAAAGATAATGAGGTAACTGGTGCAAAGCTAACTTGCAATTATGGCTTCTCTTGCTTTTTTAGAAGGACAAAAATATCAAATGCTGTACAGTTCACGACTTACGGTGTTGGGGGAACGCAAGATTAAATAGCATCTCACACCTTTCACTTCCGATTTTGTTATTTATTGCTAATAGAAGCTTGGACCATCTGTCTCTGCAAAGAACATTTGTATGTGACAGGCATAGTAGATATTGCAAAACTTTCTCTTTGGTAAAATGTCGGTTTATAGCTTGCTCTGTTGATGCCCTGGAGTCTTCTGCAGCTCACCAGTTCTTACATGAACAGTAAACTACAAGCGTTGCTGCTATTGAGCTTAACTAGCTGAGCTTTTCTGGCTTTACAAGGCACTCTGTAGGTTAACAGAAACAATGAGTATTGTCTCTTTTCCTCTTAGATTCAATTGGCTTACAGGAAACCTTTCTTAACAAAGAAACCAAAACTATGAGGGTTTTTTTGACACCGCTATAACTTAAGAGAAATGTATGTTGGGAAATGAATGGCTTATGTATTCTTAGTGGTATCTGGGCAAAGTGGTTTCTCTGTATAGGGGCACTTAATTCCTTTTGCGCTGGATGCCTGGACAGGATCTAGCAGAGAATGAAATAGCCCTATCAAGATTCCACTGATGTAGAGATCATTAACCTTCATGAAGAACTTACTGCAGTCCATTTTTAGTTCTTACTCGTGAATGTCTTACTCCCATTATTCCAGGCTATGCATTTTAATCCATCAATACCGTGTTTTTCAGATGTCTTCTCAATTGAACTGTTGGGGTAGCTAAGAAATGAATTGTGAAGGATTGGGGGTGGGGTGTCCAACATTTAAAGGTGAATTGCAAAGGGAAAAAGGAACCGTTTTTTCCCCTTTAGTACTGGTGATTTTCTAATGTACACAACTCTTCAGAACCTGTTTTTCAGCATATTTTACCTTAAAAATACTCGGTGTGTGTATATGTATATATGTGTGTGTATGTGTGTGTGTGTGTATATATGTATATGTATATGTATATGTATATATATATATATATATAAAATAAATAAATAAATAAATAAAAATTCTTCCCTGGAGGATAAGAGAACTGCAGTGAGACATTCTCTCTCCCCTGCCTTTGTTTTTCTTACCATGCTCATCGCTATGGTATTCGGAGCTGCTTATCTCCCTCAAGCGGAGTGTATGGATGTTGCACCTTCCCCAGGTATCTTGTTCTCAAATGTTTGAGGCCTGTGAATCAGGTGTTTTCCAAAAAAGGAATCAAACTGACTCAAAATCTCTTTCCCTCTGTTGCTCAGATTTGATTCTTTCTTGGTAATCATGGAGCCCATCTGCAAGTTTTTCAATTGTTCAGAGTTTTCTAAGAGAAACCAAGTAGGCAACATCTGAATTTCTATAATAAAAATCTGGGCAAAGTATTTTACACTTTCTGGTGGGTGTAAAATAACCTTTGAGGCTGCCTTATATGTCTTAATGGAGCAAAAAAGGGCATAGAAATTGAAGTCTGCTTACATGAGCTCTTAAAATTTCCTAGTAAAAGCTTTTAGTGGAGCTGAGAGCTGGAATTGGAAAGTGTATAGGTTACTTTGGTTGTCCTGTTGCCTAAATCTTGAGAGGAGAGTGTGCGTATGCGTGGGGAGTGTCTGTTGCAATGGAAGTAACTATTTTGGGAGAGATGGATCAGTTTGATTGCTGAATATTTTTAAGTCACAAGTATAGCAAGATAACCATTAAGCCTGGCTGCTTAAGTGAAAGATTACTTTGATTCCTACGGAATCCTTTCCCCCCCTCCCTCTTAAAAGGCATTTTTAGGAGGAAAGTTTTCCTGAAGGGATTGAGGTCATCACTCTTTTCTCTTAAAACTTGGTGAATTGCGTCTTGGACACTCCATCTTATGAACGAGATGGTGTTCATTGAAGGGGTTCTGCTGACAGCATAAACCACACACGGACAGTTCAGTTTTTGAAAATCAGCAGAATCTGAGATTGAAATACTACTGTACCGTTTATGATTTAGTCATGGAATGTGAGGAATTTTCAACAGGAAATGTACCAGGTTCTGAAGTATTTTCATTCCCTTCAGACTTTTAACCTAGATGTCATTGGGATATCAGCATTTGTTTATAGAATTTTGTCTGGAAGGTATTTTTCCTATTTCTTCACAGGTCTAATGCTCTTCGTTCTCAGTTTTTTGCCATCAGTCACACAAACTGTTACCTGCAGGTTTTGGCAGAAACTACTTTGTCTTTACTTTGATGCGTAACATTTATTGGCTGGCTCTATAATAACAGGGGTACAAATGATAATTAAGTTAAGATGCAAATACAAAAGAAGATATCCCCAAGGCATAAAATGTGCAGATGTTTTATTCATGCCTTATCATTTGTGTCAGAACTGCACTTTATGCCAGTCAACAGATTCTAGGGTTACACATTTGGAAGTTAAAGAAAAGTATATGCAAAACCCTAATTTGGTGTGGGGTGTGTTTTTTTTGTTTTGTTTTGTTTTGTTTTAAAGAGTAACTGAGATGTGTGGTGACAAAGCACTACTGTTGTTCCTTTGTGTATGTCTTTACTGCAGAGCTAATCTGGATGACTGGCACCTTAGCCTAGCCTGGGTGTGAGAAGTCACAGAGCAAAGCCCTACTATAGTTAGTATCTCCATGGGTGCTGCATTCCCCAGGTGTGCCGCTAGTACTTCTGGGGCATATCCCATGGTTTTTCGTGCTGCGGTCAGCTGAGCTGCTCTGATCATTTTGCTACTGAATTGTGGGGGAATATATTGTCCTTCTGGGCACACAGTGGGAATTGTGGGAAGGCATTGAAGGATGGTCAGCACTCGAATGATTTAATCTCACTGCTAAGTGGGTGGGTTACCAGTCCCAGTGAAAGCAGCATTCGAGCTGCTACTGACCTCCCTGCGTAGTCATGCCAGCTAGGTCTGGGTTGAAAGCCCCACTAAACTCAAGATGTTTTTGTGTGGATGGGAGAGGGGTTTGGATCAGCAGCTGCGTAAGAGTCCGGGCTAACAATGCAGTGAAGACATACCTCTTACATCTTCATGGGAGTAGTCGGTACAACCACTATGATTGTCTTTCGTCTTGGAAGACGTACTTTGGCTACAAGGGCTGGATCTTATTCTAATCTCTCTAATTTGTTCCCATATTGCGGAATCACCACGCAGTTAGTTATGTGCTGAGTAGTCACTGGGAACTGAAGTAGCTGGGATATAAAAAGTAGGATTCGGGTGCATTGGCTAAAGTTCCCTTTATTGCATGGCTCTTCCTAGTGCTATTTTTATCCATAATTACCAAATAAGCCTGTTGGAGTTGTGCAGTGTTGATGTGTTTCCAGCTAAGTGTTTTTAATAAACCAATTTGAATCGTTCGGTTAGATTTACATTGTGTTACTCTGGAAGATGATGGATTCATAATCTACCTTTTAAGATTATCCATGAAGTTGCCTTATCATACACTTTCTTCTGTTTCGTACGTGTAGCACAGGAATGTCCTATCTGTTTGAAAAGGTGTCTTTTCTAACAAGGATATTAAAAATAGATTTAGATCAGATGAAGATCTCTAATGGACTTTTTGTTGTTTTTTTGTTGTTGGATTTGAAATGCTGTCATGGTTTCTTTTCATAACACTCATTTACAAAATATGACGGTAGTGGAGAGAAGTTTTAATAGGAGAAGAAAGGAATAGCTAACCTTACCATCTGCAGTGAATCTCTATTGGCAGCACATGCCTTTGAGCAGTATATTTGGCCACTGAGCTGGAAAATTGTCATCCTTATGTGGGAAGGATATTTTTAGTCAGAGGAACATCTGTAGAACACCACTTGCTCAAACTTCCACCATCTTTTGACAAGTCAGACAGATGCGACTCATGTCAGTTTTGTACTTTATGGGGGAAGGGAGGAATGCAGTGCCTATACCAGAAATGCGGGGCTGGAGGGGAATACTCTTTCACTCTAAATAGGTCATTCTCCTTGGTTTGTAAAATATATTGAGAAGAGATTTGGTTTTCCGTCTCCATATTAAAGATGCCTGTATTTAAATGTTTATATAAAATCTGTGTTGTGGAAATCATGTTATGTTGATTTTTATGAAACTTCCTACTAATTTCCAAGTTGAGGGGAAAATGGCCTACTTCTGTACTTGAATGCACCCAGCATGTGCCCTCTTGTCTGGTGAGTTCTCCTGAAACTAGGATGTTTTGAAATGTGCTGCTGCTCGAAGAACAGTCTGTAAAAGTGTTGTGGGGGAGGGGGGTTCCATGTCTATTGTGTCAAAGATTCCCAAATTTGTTGACTTTGCTATTTTTTAAAAAAAAAAATCTTCCTCCCTCCCTCCTTCTACCTCTCAGTTCACTTCAGGATTGGAGAGTCAAGCTGTGATGTATCATGAGTTACAGGTGGGGCTGGTAGCACCACCGCCTATTAGGGCTGCCTGATGCTTCAAATTATAAGACCGTTTTCAGTTGCTTATAACTTTGCCCAACTTTAAATGACTGGGATGAGAATTTACAAGCCCAGGTGTCTATTTCGGGGTGTTGGTGGGTCTTTGTAACTTTAACCAAAGCGGATCAGCTGTTTCTGAGAATGAGGCTCGGGAAAAATACATTTTGGCCATGTTTAAATTCTGCCAACCTTGTCTTTGAAAAGCTCTTGCACCCCCCCCTTGCTTCGGAGCAAGCACTTGAAATTTGGCGGTGTGCGCTTTGTGTCAGGGATGTGTCTTCTGCCATCCCTGTGAAAATCTACCCATATTTAGGCAAGTTACAAGTCTTAGGAAAACTTCGGTTTGCGCGAGCTTAGTGGAGACTGACTAGAGCTTAGCTAATATCTCAAGGTTCTGTCCTCACTGAGCATGGTGGAGCCTCTCTCCGCTCCTATGGCTACTCAGACGGCTCATGCTCCTGTCCAGGGCTTTGGGAGGTCAGAAGGCCTTTCCCTCTTACTGCTGCGCTGGGCTGGGTGCTGGAGCTAAGATCTGGGACGGGGAAGGGAGGCTGGAACTGTTTGGGCATGAGGACTGGGAGCCAGTTTTTAGGCCCCTTTTACACCCAGAGGGCAGCAATATTGGACTTAAATAAGGTTCTCTAAACAGGATGTGGCTCATATATAGGTTTTATACACTATTTCCTGGGCCTTATGTACAGTAGACTTGATTTTTCTTAAAAATTTTCCCTGAGGGAGCTGCACCATGTGGTAGCAATGCTGGCAATGTTATGGCAAAAAAAAGTGCATGCAGGCGAAGAAGCTTAGAGCCTGCAATGTTGGTGAAACAAGTAGAATCAGGTCAGCAAAAACACGTTTGAGCCAGGCTTTAATATTGTGTTTTTGAAACGGATTGGTTTTATTTGGCCTTAAAGCAGGATTTTTAGTAAGATTGAACATTGTTGCCTACTCCGAGGCGCAGGACAGGAAAAGGAAAACAAGGACATAGCTTGGCTCTCCTGGAATTCGTTGATTACATCAGGATGAAGGTGAGAAGTTTTCTTTTCACGTGTGGAGCCTAACTTAAATACCGAGTTTTTTGTATTCACGAGACAGGACTTGAGAGTAAGCTGTTGAACAGTATAGATTTTTTTAAAATTATTATTTACTGAATGAGTTGCAGCTTTTGTTGACCTAGTTGGTTGTCTTTGGTTTAAAGGTTGTTCACAGTTTCAAACTTGTATTATCATTATTTATGCAAAAAGTTGGCATTTGGATTCAGAAGCTGCCAGTCTTACAGCTCCAAGTACTTGTGATACACAGTAGAATTTTGTTCACCAATGCAACACTTCTGAATACCCTGCTGTCACATAATACTTGTGTGGGAGTCAAGTTTTTTTTTTATTGAAGTGACCTGCAGTTATGATCTTGAGTAGGAGTTGGACCTTGACATGAGGTCTCAAAAATATTTTTGGCTTAAATTCAGTCACTTGCTGTTGAAAGCATAAGCAGATATGTCTTGGCATATTTAGAGTTGTTTAAATAGCTTTTAAAATATTTGATAGCATTATGTTAATATATTAACATTATATTAATGACTTGTCTGTCACCTGTTAGTTATAATACTTATCATTCCATTATTTCTGATGGGCCTAGACAGTAATTTCTCCCATCAATATACACACACAATTTGTATTACAGTGAGTCGGAGATAGGGTTGGCAGGTGGGAGGTTGTTCCCACTGTTATCACAGACAAATGGGGAAAAATAGACCCCAAGGCTTATGAAGATCGAATTGTATGTTAATGTTCCAAAATCAAATGCTAGCATTGGTTGCATTTGAGACTTTTAAAATAATTGTTTTGAATACAGTTTTGATAACTGGCTTTCCAAGCATTCACAAATGGCTTCATAGCAACATGTTTTTATTGGGGGACCAAACCAAATCCAAACCTTGATTCTTTCTCTTCCACAAAAACAACAAGGAGTCTGGTGGCACATTAAAGACTAACAGATTTATTTGGGCATAAGCTTTCGTGGGTAAAAACCTCACTTCTTCAGATGCATAGAGTGAAAGTTGCAGATGCAGGCGTTATATACTGACACATGGAGAGCAGGGAGTTACTTCGCAAGTGGAGAACCGGTGTTGACCGGGCCAATTCAGTCAGGGTGGATGTAGTCCACTCCCAATAATAGATGAGGAGGTGTCAATTCCAGGAGAGGAAAAGCTGCTTCTGTAATGATCCAGCCACTCCCAGTCCCTATTTGAAGCCCAGATTAATGGTGTTAAATTTGCAAATGAATTTTAGTTCTGCTGTTTCTCTTTGAAGTCTGTTTCTGAAGTTTTTTTTGTTCAAGGATAGTGACTTTTAAATCTGTAATAGAATGCCCCTCTGCCATGTACATTGGCCAAACCTGACAGTCCCTCCGCAAAAGAATAAATGGACACAAATCGGACATCAGGAATGGTAACATACAAAAGCCAGTAAGTGCACACTTCAATCTCCCTGGTCAGTTGCAGTTAAAAATGGTAAAGATTGGGAGTACATATTAATAATTTAGAGTAAAACATATTTTAGGGATGTTGTGTTGATCCCCAAATCAAGTGTTCTAAACCGAAGAAATTAAGATTTAAGATTGAATTTAAAAGAAATCCAAACACGGTAAAGTATAAAAATACAGTGTGTTCTCACACAGCCTTAACTATGCCCTATATTAACACCATGCAATAACTGTAAAATGGATTGAGGCATTTTTGTGTTTGTACTCCCAGATTAGGCTAAATTGATTTTTAAAGACAAATTATTTTTTTTCCCTCTTCAGTGTCACCATAATGTATTTTACCCTATATTACTGATGTGTTCTCAACTTCAGCAGCATCTTAAACAAAAACTATCTTGAGAATTTATTTTTGGTTACTCTTCTATGAAATTATTGAAACAAGAAACTCACAGATAATAATGTGATATTTGTGTTATATGATATCTATGTAATGTAATTAAGTGTCAATTTTAATTTTTTTAAACCTCTATGGCCATTTTTACCACTATGATCTGACTTCTTAATGCTATTCTGAAGTAGCACCAGGTATCCAGAGTATACTGGCCAGTTAACCTGAATTAGAGCTGTTTTACATCTGCAGAGGAGTTCAAAATAGCTAGAGTACAACTCCAGAAGTTAAAAAATTATGGGTCAGATCTCCAATAATAATGAGAGAGTGAGGTTCTCTCTCATATTTTTGAATTCCCCCTGCCCATTACCAGTGTGACAAATAAATTTTCCTGTGCACATCCACACACTACCTGTTTGACTCCTCTCCCTCTTGCAGTGCCTCACATTATTTCACTGTATGTGTGCACACAAACAAACCAGTCCCCCCTTCTCTTCCAAATATATCTGCTGTAAGGAGTAGCTCCTGAAAATAAATATTTAGTACTAATCGTCATGTTTGCCATTAATTTTCATAACTGAAAGTTCCCATCAACAGAGGCTGCTGCATAAATCATGTTTTCCTTCAGAGAAACTCGTGGAAAATTGCACTCTTTCAAGAAAGGTGTCCTTCAAAATGGCCATCCCATTATTTCTACTAAGAGCGAATCCAGCAGCCATCTTGAAGCAGCTTGTGTCCTCAATCCTGTTGAGAATAGGAGATAAACATCCTTCTCTCAAAATAGCAACCCAACTGTAGGTACATTTATGACCTCATTTCTACTTAGAATAATGGAAGATGTTAGCCATATTGGAAGAAGGTGCTTCTACATGGAATTATCTGGAGTTGAATATTATTTATCATCCCTTGCGGAAGAAGAAACTTCATGAAGAATAATGGGGGAAGAATAACTAACTATTAACTCTTCTTCTAAAATAAACAAAAGGAAAAACCTTCACAACAACCTTTAAATGTATCGTGTGTAGAGGATATCAGCGAGTTTTGACTGTCAGGGAAGTTTTGAAGCACCTGTATTATTTCACTATGATCATCCAGGTGAGAGAAATGGTCTGATACTGGGTGCTAATTATTTTTAATGACAATTTTTAAAGTAGTTTTAACCCATGACCAATTAACTGTTTTACTTGTAAATTCTCAGAAAATTTATTCTGTGCTCAGAGTAAATGGTGTAATTTTTCAGAAGGATGCACTGTATTGTTCAACCATTGTTATGGGCGAGTCCCTGACTTAAGTCCAAAGCTCAAGGTGACTTTAAACTATTCGATCGTGAGTAGTGCTGTATTACTAAATCATATTATCTTTTGCAGTTTCTCACAAGAGATTATTTTAAGGCTCTAACTGATAGTAAGGGTAACTCTGGCTTCTGCTGGTACCCTTAGGCATCAAGCTACCTAGAAAAGAGGAAAACACTTGATTCTTTGTGATGAGCTAGTTTCTTTGCTTGAAGTTGCTAATTGGAAAGCAGTGATGAAGGTTGACATGGGTGTCTTTATAATAGCAACCTGAATGATCAGTTCTAATGTTTGGCTTCAGATTTATGTGTTAGTTTCTTTAGCTGGTGGATCACTAGATATTGGGACTGGAAAGCATGTTTCCTATGGGACAGAGAAAATATTAGAAGCTGCAAATATGATGGAATTACCAATGCCTTTAATTTTTTTAAGTCATGGATAATTTAAAAAAAACTATTACTTACATTTGTTTGTTTCTTTGCTTGAAACCGTCTATCTGCCAACCTTTCCGAAATGTCATCATGTAATTATTTTAACAGGCAGTGTATTCTCCTTTATTTGGGGGATATTAACCTTTCTAAACAAAAGGAATGTTAATGTACACTGGAGACACAACTAATAGGATTTTATTTTTCTCGTTAGGCAAGAGACTTATTTGAATTCTCTCTCTTTAAATAATTGTGAAAGAATGCCTGAAGTAAAATAATTGCCTTAAACTAATCCATGATAGCAATTTTAAATGTGAATATCCAGATCATTTTGTATGGATTGGAAAGAGTAATGTTGTTTTCTTGTTTTTGTTTGCTTTGGTCAAACAGTGTTGAAGGATGATATAAATTCATTGAATTCGGAACAAAGGAAATGCTAATTGTTAATGCACTAAATTCTTTTATGTCTTGAAATGTTGTGTTCAATTCACCAAGCTTGTTGTGGCCTATTTAGGTTTCAGCTAATGTTTTGTGTGTTGGTTTGGGGTTTGTATTATGTATTAGGTTCAGCACAGCACATTTTTGTTTTCTTTCCAAAATATTTAATTGAAATTTTGTCTGCCTGAATTATCTGCACTTCACTTTTTCTTTCAAACACCATTTGCCTGGAAAGAGATGAGAAGAGATGAGAAGAAACACCTTAAACTGCAAATATCACTTCTGACCTCTTTGCATTGATGACTTCGGGGCCCTTAAGGAAGATGGGTTCTGCTATTCTTGGATTAGCGGGAGAGTGTGAAACATTTCTTGCTTCCCTCCTAGGCAAAAATACCAGCAGAGTCAGCCTTTGGCATGCAAGGGCTGATGCCTAGTGACTCCTCAATTTTGAAATGCATGTTCCAACGAGAACTGTGCATTAGTCTGCTTAGCCATTGTGGGTGTATTTTTACATATTTGGGATACTGCTTTGTGGACCGGGTAAAGATTTTTGGGGGTGTGGTCTATATCCCAAGCTGTTCATTGTTTCCCAAATAGTCATTTGGCTTTTAATGTTCCTTTGAGTGTGAACACTAGTGTTTTATGTGCTGAAACTGAAAAATATATGTAAAATTTTGCAGTGTCTTGCATATGAAATGTAATGTGGACAAATATCCCAAACTCTAAAGCATTTATATTTTAAAAGAATATTTCTAGTCCCCCTAATGACTTGCTTTATCTACATTGAACTTCATATGTGTTGCAAGAGTATAACTGCTTCAGCACCTTTGGTGAACAAGGAGAAACACACAGAGTTGTTAACAAAATACATACGGGAATTTAATACAATCCTTTTGATGCATAAAGGAGGATGAATAGTAAGCTAAGTTGATTGCCTATCTAGAAGAATATTTGTGCCTGATTTATGCTCTAATTTTAGCACTGAGTTTCCTTTGTAATAGTAAAATGTCACATTAGCATGTCCCTTTTAATCTAATTTAGTTCCAGTGAAAACAAATGCCTGTGCTGAGGGATTCTCAAATTTAGTAGTCCACTCTGTAGTAGACTTCGTTGCAATACAATTATTGTTAAAGTGACTCTCTTCGTCCCATATTTTGAGACCAAAATGTTATACATATTTTTCTTTCCATCATACTCTTTCATTCACCTTTGAATACCGATGAAACAAAATTTAGAAGACAAAAGTGTCAGTAAATAACCATTTGGTTCATTTTCAGTAACTAAGGGAGATCAGTTCATGAAGGCTTATGCCTCTAAGAAAATGAGTGTCTGTCTCAAAAGTTCTACCTATGTAAATAATAATTCATTAGAGGATAAAATCAAAAAGAGAGAGTCCCTTTATTCTGGAGAAGACTTCTGAGTCACTAAATAAAGAGCATCATGTTCAAACATTCAAGCACAGTTATTTCTCCATCATTTAGTAAAAATCCAACACTTCTACATAACACACATACAGTTTTACAATTAAAAAAAATAGTGTTGCTGATTCTCAAGGGTTGTGACCCACAATTTGAAATCCCAGACTTGGCCGAAGGTTCACCTGCAACTACCCTAATGTGTCTAAGTGCTATTAATTTAAAACTGTACAGATCTAATCTTTAGTTGAAGTGAAAGCTGCCTCTGAACTAATTACGGTTTACAGAAATTGATAATTTGTCTTGTGTGTGTCTGCAGGAAGAAAATTAATATTAAATATGATTAGCAAATGACCGGTTTCATCCCAGTAATTTACAGTCTTCATTAACAAACTTCCAAAATTTATCAATAACACTGGAAGTAACTTTATTTATACAACTTCATTGCAGCCGGTATCATTTTTGTAGAAAGGGAAATGTGGACATTCTATTATTAGTGTGCCTTTATCTTACCCAGCCCATCTATGAGCCCTGAAGTCCACTTAAATCCTCTAAACTAGTGGTTCCCAAACTTTAACAACCTGTGAACCCCTTTCACTAAAATGTCAAGTCTTGCGAACCCCCTCCTAAAAATTAATATTTCCAGGGATATTCTCCTTGACCTGTGTATAAATTATAAAAGCAGTGATCCTGGAAACATAGTTTGTTTTTATGACATGCTTATTACACACTATTTATTAATTATCATTTATCGTATTTTTATTACATTATGAAAACGGCAACACACTTCCAAGCTCTCACTTTCGTAGTTTGTGTCACTTTGAATAAGCCTGTTATAAGACAAGTCTCCTAGGTTTCATCAAGGAGTATCAGATGTGAAACAGCATGAAGGTATTTAAGAAGCCAACTCAGAGTTCCTCCTACACAAGCATTCAGGTCTTGAGCAGTCCAGGCAAACAATGCACGTTACAACAAAGCTTAAACTTGTTCTTCATAATAATTTTAAAAACAATACTAGCTGCCTATTTAATTTTAAAAACAGCAAAAAATATCCACCTCCCTTTCCATTTCTTATAAGGAGTCTTGAAGTTTAAGTCTATCAGTGTGATAGAGATGCTTGCTTTGATCTGCTTAGCTCTTGAAAGTCCAGGAGCTCTGGGCTGCTGCCCCGTGCTGCCCAGGGTCCCTAGGGACAGCTCTGTCCGCCATTAGGGAATTTTTTCCCAAGAACCCCCTGTAACATTTCGCGAACCCCCAGGGGTTCATGAACCCCAGTTTGGGAACCACTGCTCTAAATCTTCCTTTAGTTATATATTATAGGGCAACCACCGGTGCATTTTCATAGAATGATCGGACTGGAACGGACTTCGAGAGGTCGTCTAGTCCAGTCCCCTGCACTCAAGGCAGGACTAAGTATTATCTAGACCATTCCTGACAGGTATTTGTCTAACTTATCTTAAAAATCTCCAGTGGTGGAGATTCCACAACCTCCCTAGGCAGTTTATTCCAGTGCTTAACCATCTGACAGGAAGTTTTTTCTAATGTCTAGCCTAAACTGCCCTTGCTGCAATGTAAGTCATTGCTTCTTGTCCTATTCTCAGAGGTTAAATAGAACATTTTTTTTCTCCCTCATCCTTGTAACACCTTTTATGGATTTGAAAAATGTTTTCATGCCCCCCCAGTCTAAACAAATAAATTTTTGTCAGTCTTCCCTCATAGGTCATGTTTTCTAGACCTTTAATCGCTTTTGTTGCTCTTTTCTGGACTTTCTCCAATTTTGTCCACAGCTTTCCTGAAATGTGGCACCCAGAACTGGACACAATACTCCAGTTGAGGCCTAATCAGCATGGAATAGAGTGGATGAATTACTTGCTTACAACACTCCTGCTAATACATCCCAGAATTGTTTGCTTTTTTTGAAACAATATTACATGGTTGACTCGTATTCAGCTTGTGATCCACTATGACCCTCAGATCCTTTTCCATAGTACTCCTTCCTAAGCAGTCATTTCCAATTTTGTATGTGTGCAACTGATTGTTCCTTTGAAGTGGAGTACTTTGCATTTGTCCTTATTGATTTTTTTCATCCGATTTACTTCAGACCATTTCTCCATTTTGTCCAGATCATTTTGAATTTTAATCCTATCCTCCAAAGCACTTGCAACGCCTCCCTGCTCGGTATTGTTCACAAGCTTTATAAGTGGACTCTCTGTGCCATTATCTAAATCATTGATGAAGATACTGAACAGAACCGGACCAGAACTGATCCCTGTGGGGCGCCACTTGATATGCTTTTACAGCTTGACTGTGAACAATTGATGATTACTCTCAGGGAATGGTTTTCCAACTAGTTATGCATCCGCCTTATAGTAGCTCCATCTAGGTTGTATTTCCCTAATTTGTTTTGTTTCATGTGAGACAGAATCAAAAGCCTTACTAAAGTCAAGATATACCACATCTACCACTTCCCCCTATTCACAGGGCTTGATTCTTAATAGCTTGTAACTTGCAGCACAAAATCTCCAAGTCAAAGTATTTTTTGTGTGTGAAGTGACTTAAGCCCCATTTAATATAATTATGCATCACATGCTGTATTATCAAACATGATATAAAGAGAGATTGTAGCAATCTAATGTGTACGCTGTTGAGAGCTGAGGAATGGTATATTGTGAGTAGTCTTGGAACTGACTTTGTTGGCACATTACTAAGATGTAAAACTGTTGTAGTATAATAAAAATCATTAAATTGTTTCTATACTTACTTAGCTTTTTAAATAGTTCACTTTATTGTAGGAACAGTGCCCCAACAGTGTATTCACTATGGCTTAACATGTACATTGCATTTATGGATCTGCCATCTCCCAGAGGAACATGAGATGCTAGTCTCTGTGGATGCCGAGGTCAAGGCTAATTATAAAAAGCATGGAATGCATCTGCTCTTGTCTTGGTGGAGTAGGGCAGAAAATTGTGAAACAGCTTTGTACCCAGAGGGTGAAGGCCTGTGTATGATGCTAATTCTAAAATGGGCTTTATAGCAAATGATCTGACACTCTTAATTAAAACTCCAGATATTATAATATCACTTGCTCACAATTTTTGGGGCAGTGGAAGGAAATGGCTGGAATGTACCAGTATGGTAATCCGGTATCATACTCCTGTAGTAGTATCATGGTGCTGGTCTTTGACCAGGAGGCCTTTTAGAGCGTAAATCATGTCTTGTCACAATTTTTGAAGTGAGTTTAGTGCTTCTAAGAACGCTGGTGTGATTCCTTTAAGTCGAAGGTTAACTAGACAGTGCAATTAACATTTTCTTAAATAAGAGAACGGGGAAAAATTACTAGTCTACCTTAGTCATGATGTAAAACATCCCTGCCATCTCTTCCAGGTCTTCTGAGCAGTGACTGCCAATCTTATGCTCCATTTCATGCTGGCTTTATGTTGTGGACAAAAAGGGGCTAGGGATGAGTCTTTCGGATACTTGATTATTGCGAGGGGTACACCACCAAGCTCCTGTTCCTGCCAGCAGAGCTTCAGTCTGGTACAAGGGCTTGTGCGAGTTTTCCAAGTATTTTGGATACAGGCTTCTGAAAACAAAACACACAGTACATCACATGGGAAATAGTGGGGAAGGAGACGTTCTTTAAAAACTAATTTCAGCCCCATTTTAAAGCGGGCGACTGTGCCTTAGGGCCATCTTTCCCTATAATAAACGTGTACTGGTGTACGTATCGCTGCTCAGTATTGTGCGTTTATTACTTGCTATGCTAACATGTGCACGTTGCCATGACATCTTCATACAGAATTGTTTTTTTAAGAAGTATGTACTTCAGGTGGAACGAGCATACAACATGCTTGCTGTCCTGGCTAAGGGTACGTCTATACTTACCTCCAGGTCCGGCGGTGAGCAATCGATCTGGGATCGATTTATCGCGTCTTGTCTAGATACGATAAATCGATCCCGTAAGTGCTCGCCGTCGACGCCGGTACTCCTGCTCCGAGAGGAGTACGTGGAGTCGACGGGGGAGCTTGCCTGCCACGTCTGGACCCGCGGTAAGTTCGAACTAAGGTACTTTGACTTGAGCTACGTTATTAACGTAGCTGAAGTTGCGTATCTTAGTTCGAAGTGGGGGGTTAGTGTGGACCAGGCCTAAGTGACAGTGTTAAAGGACAAAGAATCAGAACAGCTACTGATTGAGGACTTAGAGGAGTTTGCAGTACAAAATTCTTTCCAGAAGGCCTTCAGGGTGCATTTACTCTTAAGCTGAAAATGTTTGAAATAGTGATCGTGCACCATCACCCATCATTAGTAAAAAGCAGTCTTCTCAAGATGTCTTGGGGGGTGGGGTGGGATGGGGGGACGGCGTTGAGATTTGAAGGACAAGAACACTTGCCAGTGGTATTGGGTGAGTAGCGGTGAAACTATGGACTATTGGGGTCTTGCAAATCAAGTGGAGCGTGCTACGACCTGGACAGTCTATGGCTTGTTCTGTGGCATAAGGACAGCATGTAGCTCCCTGTGTAAATGTGCAGTTAGCTGCGTCATGCTCAGTTGGGATGATGCTATTAAAAGTTGCGCTGCTTTTGTAGATAAACTACAAGACATCAGCTTTCAACTTCTCGTTCTTTAGCCTTGTTTTATTCCTTGCTGAGCACTGACAGATGAAAAACGTACTAAATTTAGGGATGAGAGAAGTCTCTCCCCCCTCACTCCCACTCCATTTTTAGTGCCTGAATTCTTTTGATTAATTTTACCCTTGATTTCTATCTCAGACTTGAGACATTTTCTAACAGCAAGAAGTCTAATTTTATATTATGTGAGTACTTTGTTAGCATGATGGCAATATAGCTCACTGCTAACATGGAGTATGTCTGAACAACCTGTGCTTACAGGCATCAGATCAGTGGAAATCATCTACCATGTCATAATATGATGGAGCTTGACCGTCTGTAACCGAAGGAGAGGGAGGTAGGTGAAAGCCGCCTTTGCAGAGAACAAGGTCTGAGGAAGTGAACTTTGAAGTGGAGTTCTAGAAGTTGAAGCCCCAAGGTGGGCTAACTTTGTCAAATGTAGTTCAGTGAGAAGGATGTCTGTCTTTGCCCAACCTCTCCATTGAGGAATTCAAGTATGTCAGCTTAATGCTATGGAATTACTGTTTGATCAAAGGCTGATAGTTGAGAGTCAGTTAGGGTGGCACAGTTGTATGATGCTGAGGATAAAACCAGCATTCTTTAGACAGATGTGACATCTGTGTTTGGTGCACAATGTACTTACGTCATGACTTATCCTCTCTTTAATGACTGTGTGTGTGTGTGTGTGTGTCTGTGTGTGTATTCATCACTGTGATATTTGGCCACATGAGCGGTAGCATGATCTAGCAGATAAGGCACCAGGTTGGGAGTTGGGAAACCTGGGTTCTGGTCTTTGCTCTGCCACTGACCAGTTGAATGACCCTGGGCAAGTCACTTCCACTTAGTTTCATTCCTCTGCCTCTTTGTCTCTCAAGACTTTTTTGGGGGGGAAAGGACACTCTCTCACTATGTCTGTACACTGGTTAGCATAATGGAACATTGATCTCAAGGCCTCCAGGAGCTATTGTAATACAAGTGAGTAGTAATAGTAACGTGTATAAGTACCACGTTAAACTAATCACAGTAGACAGCACAAAAAGTTGCTCTCACTGCACCATTAACAGCCCACCATAAGCAGGCCCTGAATAGTTACTCATGATTACAGTTGCTTGACAAAAAGATATACCTTTTACTGAGCTCTGAATGTTACAAGAGTATTTGACCAGAGATCTGAGGCTAATGAAGAACACTCCTGCAGTCCTTAGTTGCACATGTAGGGACTGTATCAGAAGACTTGAGCTGAACTCCAGCCTTTGCAGTTACACAAGAAGGAAGATGACCTCTATAGTAGCTAGTCTTCAGACCAAATAGCACTTGATAAAACCGCTTATGCTGTATCTGGAATCCGTAGGAGGAAGCAAGCAAATGCCTGGAATATAAATCTAACTTGCCCAAACCCATTCATTCTACTAAAAACTGGAGCTCAAAACATCTTTAAGACCACAGATTTAAAATTTGCTATTCATATTTATTGGAGTGTACATTATGAATCATCTTGCTCATAGTTGGTTCTGCTTTTCTAAAGAAATCTTGACTGTTTTCCACAACTGACCAATGAATTTTGTCGAGTTGTGAATAGCCAGTAATACAGCTCATGTGCCCCCCCAATATGGCTGCTGCATCTTGATTGTTGCATTGTTTTGCATTTGCTTTCATTGTAGCATTTAATTTAGTCAGTCAGTTTGAATTCTTAATAAGGAAGGAATTCAATGACATCTAATGATTAAATAACCCCCATCATTTGTAAAATTGGGTTTGTCTGGATGTTAGAATTCTGCTCAGATAGCAGACGTTGACTTCTAATTGTCGGATCAGATTTATAGCTGAAAGATGAGATGTACTGTAACATTCCCTCGTTTTGTATCTCCTTGTAGCTCTCTCCCCCTCCTGGAGCAAAATGGGCTGCGTATAAAAGTTGGTGCATTTGTACACCATAAAAAATAAAAAGCAAAATCCAAATAGCTGTCAGAATTGGAAATAATTGGCACCATTGTCTTGGGGCCTAAGGATTGAATGGACATTAAGAATGAGCTCCTTTCTCAGCTACTAGACAACTCTACAGTCCATGCTGAAACTACAGTGGTAGAATATTATGAAGAAACTTGTACTGATACTGCCCATACTGTATTGCTTCTTGGAAAAAGAGGGTTTTGGTTCCTAGAGCTGCTATTATGGAACTTTAAGCTAGCACTAAATACTAAGCAAAAACATTATTTTAAAAATATATAGTGTCCTTGTATATTAGTTTCTCTCTGAAAGACAGTGGACATATTACTTACACCTGGCTTTATAAAAGTGGCACTACTTAGTGGACAGTATCCATATCCAACCTCAGCTTTTTGTTTTCTATCACAAAATTGCCTCCACAGAATTGCACTCTTTGCTTCCAGTTTATAAGAAGACACGTGGGGGTTTTCCCAATCCAAATGTCTTTTTGTCCGCCCCCAATCCAATGTCACTTTCTTTGGAGCTCATACCGTCTAGATACTTGGCCTTTGATCACTATGTCACGTAAGACTCCTTCAGAGCAGAATATAGATGTAGCTCTTCCGTTGTGATGTATTGGGACTGTTCCCAGGCTCTCTATTAACTTTGCTTCTAAGGAATCGGATTAAAGTAATCTTCTATTATAGTATGATAGAAGCTGCACATGTAGAGATTTTACTGTAGTCACAGTTCTTAAGGTAAGTTAAAGTTATTTCAATTGTTACTTATCTTTGGGATGACAATCATGACAAATGCCTGGTATAATTTCTTTCCCTTAGCAGATGGATATAAAATGAAGGTATTATATAGATCTTTTATACCTTTTTATTTGTGAACGTTGAATTAGATACTGACGCATTTAACTTGACAAGCAAGAAGTAAATTGTATTCTGATCTAGTTTAATAAAGTGAAATCCAATTCTTGAGACTTGTGCTGGTAACTTTTCACTGCTCTAATAGTTAAGTTACAAGGAAGAGACAACAGTCATTGGTCTCTGTTAGTGACACAAACTTCCAAGAGATGAAGTTTACTGCAGTTGACTTTAAAATGGGCACCTTGTTGAAGAGGGATCCCTCTATACTGTTAGTGGATGGTCTTCATACTGTTAGTGGATGGATTAGTCTTCATTGCTACATAAATCAGTTTAGCAGGCACTGGGCTATAGGAAAAGAGGGCATCTGTCATGGAACTGAAAATACAATGAATTGCTCTACCAATCTAACTGACCCCGGACATGGAGTATGGACCCTATAATGAGAAGCCAGCCATGTGGTATAATGGATAGAATGCTCGAAAAGGAGATGGGGGATTCTGTTCCTAGTTCTGCCACTGATTGGCTGAATGATGTTGGCCACGCCACTTCATCTTTCTATGCCTCTGCCGCCCCATCTTCAAATTAAAATGTGTTGGAGCAGGCTGACCTAGAGGCGGATTTGAGTAGATGGGCTTCTTTATTGCGGTACTTGTTCCTCTGGACCCAATTGTCCAGTAAGCACTGGATTAGTTACATCATACTCCTTTTGTTTAGGTTAGTATGTACATGCCTACATTTATTACAACACCCCCAAAACCCTTATTAAGTAATAGAAACACCCACTGTTAGTAAACCCACCTCTATTTATTGCTTATAGCATTACACATACTGTTACCTTGAAAATACAGTTCTTGGCAACAATTTGTTGCCATAAATATTTCTTCTTAGCAGTTCCCAGGGGAGGGAGGAAGGTGCCCATGGACAGTTCTCAAGGGAGGTGGGGGAAGGGGCCCTAAGCCAGGGCTGGTTGGTGTAGCTGGGAAACGGAGGGAGGGGAAGATAACTTTCCTTTTACCTTCTACACAAAGGGCATTTTTCTTCAGTCACATCTTTATTAATCTTTGAGGAACAGGGAAGGGAAGAATCTGGCAACTTGCATTTTAAACAAAGAAATACTGAAAAATTTACAACTTTATGTATTAGACATGAAAATATTGCCTACATATGGCTTTGTTCCCTACATAAGAACGGCCGTACTGGGTCAGACCAAAGGTCCATCTTGCCCAGTATCCTATCTACCGACAGTGGCCAATGCCAGGTGCCCCAGAGGGAGTGAACCTAACAGGTAATGATCAAGGGATCGCTCTCCTGCCATCCATCTCCACCTAATACCATGTCAGCACATTAGCAGCTTATTGTTATACTTAACCCTAAAATATCCCAACAGAATGATGATACTTGACCACTCTTGTAAAGACTTCGGGGACGAGCAGAAGATGTTTTAGGGTTAAGTATTGCTGATGCATTTGAGCTTTGTAGGATTGGTTGTCTTGTATTTAAAGATGGGTGAACATAGCAAAATAATATTTGATTTTTTTTTTCAAGCAATAGCTGCTTATTTCAGCTACTTGTCTACAAGCTCAAGATGCTGGTTGATTTGTATTAAAGTAGCACTTAGACGACTGTTGTGTGAGGCAAATAGTAACACTCCCTGATCTGAAAGTGTTTAGAATCTAAATAAACAAGACAAAGATTTGAAGAGGAAACAGGCACGGAGAGGACAAGTAACTTGGGAGGTCAGTGGCAGGTCTCCTGTGACCTAGTCCAGCTCCCTATCCACTGGATTAGCTCACTCATTTGTTTGCCAGATCAGCAGTGGAGACTCACTTGCTTTAGCGTGACACTGAGAAACAGCATGTTGTCCTTTCCCTGGTATTGCTGCTTATTGTTTAAGGTTTGAGTTTGAGCCAGGCAGCACTGAAGTGAGGTCCATTAGATTTGCTGATGTGCATGCTTTTATTTCTGAATCAAATGATGTTCTTTTTAGAGTGGTGATAATTGTGTACTGCTTTTAAAAATGCAGCATGGGATCATTATTTTGCACCAAAGAAGGGAGGCAGTTGGGTGAGATTCAATTGGAATGCTTCACTGATACTTGGGAGCTCCCAGACGGCATCTACAGAATCTAAACGCTCCTTTTAAAAAGGGGAAGAAAAAAGTTTCTAGCATTTCTGGTTGCAAATAAAATAATAAAGTTTCTCTGTTTACAGATATAGTGTGTGACCAGAATGAAGATTTTTTTTTTACTCACAGCCCCAAACGTATTCAGTTTTTGAGCTTGGGATCTACATGAGAGAATGTGTTTCCCCCAGTCTTAAGGCATGAATGATGTTTTTATGTCACTCAAAAAACATGGTTTATATATTTTCTTATAACAATCACTGGATAGACTGAGAATCATTGGAATTGGACAAGTTTAGCACCGAAGGACATACATTTGAACAACACTGAACAATTTGCTTACCTTTTGGCCGCTTATTTTACTTTAAAATTCAGTGCGCAGGATTATGAGAGAGGGCTTCCCAGAGGGCTTACGAGATGGAAAAGTGACCGAGAGGGTTTGGCCAGTGATGGTATTTCTCTGTACCCTGCTTTTTTAAAAAGGGCAGCAAATGTAGAATGAGCTGTTTTGAGACTCTGAAGTGACCAATTGCTGCTGAGCAGCCACTTTCTTTCTTTTTTTTTTACTCTGTTTTCATTGTCTAATTTACTTTGTGTAATCAACACTGAAGCCTTTGTGACTACTTAGAATTGTGTAGCAATATTCTGTACCAACGCATGGTTCAGTATAGTTGTATGCAGGATATGGTAACATTCTCTTTCATAAGATGGTTCCCCCCACGCCACCCACACGTAAATGGTGGCATATACCATCACCAGATTTCAAGTAGCCGGAAAATGTCTTGCAAGTCTGCATGTGTAGTGCTAAAAAGTAGATGCATATCCGGACATTTTATAGTCTCTCATAGAACATTTTACTTGACTTCAAATTGACTTGAATTTGAGTGTCGTCACATGGATCATAAACTGGTTGGAAAAAATTCTATATCAAGTGTAATGATAAATGGCAATTTATTGAATCCACAGGAGATGCCCCAGGAGGTGTTGCGGGGATTGTTGTTAAACCATCTCATTAATAAGTCTTTAAACAAAAATAAAAGGGGCACCGGGTAAGCATGCTAATTAATCTCAGGTGAGACTAAATAGTGCTGTATATGCTATGGAGGGTAGTGGAATAATAGAAAGAGGGATTATTTAGAAATAAGGGGAGGAAATAGAACTTGGAAGCATTCAAGTGAATCCCCCTGAAGAATATTAATCAAATATATATATTGAGAAAAATTAGGCAAGAGCAATACTGAGGATCAGCCAAGGGGGTGACAGTGATCAGCAAATTAGACGTGAGCATGCAAAAGCAGACGGTAAAATAGCCAGTGCATCTTTGGGCTGTATATGCAGATGTATCCTGCATTGAGCAAAGAGGTGGTAATCTGTGTCGTACGAGAGACCTAGCACTAAATTCCCTCCATCTGGGAGTTCAGATCTGATGTTTTGGTGTGGGCCCATCTCTCTGCTAGAAAGAGGATAGCAAATGGGAGGGAATTCAGAAGAGAATAATTAAAAAAAAAAAAAAAATGAAGTGGAGGTGAGAGCAACTTAGGGGGGAACCCCCCTAAGCGCCTATCCAGCCATCTGCTCCACACTGCTGGCCCCTTGTGTCTGTGTGATGCTTCATTGAGTTGGACAGGACCCACGGCAGGACTTGACTGTTTATCTGCTTGGATCCAGTTGCAGGACTGGGGCCTGTACATGTATAGAGGGACCAAAGAGATCAAGGCAGTGCTGTCTTACATGTATTTTAAGGTTGTAAACATCAGTGAGAGAGGAGAATTGTTCAGGGCTGTGCAGAGGGATAGAATTAGAAGTAACCGGGCATTGTGAAATGGTATTTATTAGACTGGAATTGTCTCCCAAGGGAAGTGATGGAAGCCTGATTACTTGTCATTTTAAGACTGGGCTACTGGCAAAGCACAAGTGTGTACTATAGGGAACAATACTGTGTAGGCAGGTGGATGGACTAGGTGAGCTAATAAGTTTCAACCACCTGTAATTCCTGTCACATCTGTTTTTAAACTATATAAAATTCTGTTAATCTTTCAGCTGTTGGCTGAAATACTGGGGGGGGGGGGGAAGCATGCACAGACTGCAGTATGGAACTGGATTAGTACATTTCTTTTATTGAATGTGGCCCTTAAAGATTGCATTTAAAATGGTACATACAGAAAAGCAAAAACGTGCCCACACAATCAATCTTCTCTTGCCTTGTGAATTTTAAATGTTAATTTGTAACCATAACTGTGTGCTTCTGCAGTATGGCAAAGTGGGGAATGAACGGAATGCTTTGGTCTTTTAGAGACTGTTTGTTCAGTGCAATCATGGCCTTTGACAAATTCAGCGGTCACAAAGCTATAATATGTTAGCAGGCAGGAGCACGCTTTTAATATTCATCATCTCTAAGTGCTACGAACTGACATATACGGTAGTAGTAAATGTGCAGATATGGGTGCTAGGAAAAACAGAGCAGGGAAGCATACTTGCTAATTTGTATTCTAGATGGAAATCTTAAATTAGTTTGAGATTTTCAAATGAATTTTAAATGCCAGGCACATAGGAGATGGAGTTGATATTAGTATTAACAAGGTTTTAAAAGATATTTAGTGAAATATTTGTATAATTTAATTTTGTTCATAGTCAAGTCGGAAACCATACCAAGAGTGACCATGGAGTCCAGAAATTTGAGAGTTGGAGTATTCTTTAGTCTGATTCGTTAGGGTGTGTATATATACAAAGCATTTTGCGTTAACATGGGTAACTTAATCCTCACTTGATTTGTGCCTTTACTGCTATGATGTATACTCAATACATCAAATCTTATTTTTGCATAATGAATTTCATTGTTTTATCAGGAGCATTAAAATGACCTCTATCAAGGCATACATATTATATTCATTACTCTTGATCACCTGCCAGTGACTTCTAGATCAATATTCATGGAACAGTGTTTTTTTTCTAGAATATTAATAATTATTTAATATCAGTCTATAGTGCAGCAGGTTTGCCTAGTGCTTGACAGAAAAGGGGTTGGAGTGGGGGAGGCAAGGCAGGAAAGACATTCCCTCCCTGTGGAACCTAAAACACTATAAATAACAAAGTTCAGCTATAAAGAGTTCTGCTAATGGTTTGGTGTGTAAAACACTTTGTATGTGTTCATTGCACTCAAGCTTGCTCTAAAGTGAGGGTGTGTGTAATATAATTACTTTCCTCTTAATTTTTACTTACCTCTTGCAAGTGGGAGGTAGGATTTCTCAGCACACATCAGGTGCCAGGGGTTTAAACTACTATTAAAATAGCATGCATGTAATATGAATGGGCAGGCAAGAGCAAATCTTGTGTTAGATTACTGTGTAGCGAATGCCTATTGGGATCATAAGTCACAATTAAAAAGCATTTTACCCCAGATAAATGGTGACTTGTTATTTCTCTTGGAAGTGTTTACTCTCACAAGAGAATGTATTTTGCCGCCTTGTTGTTGGGGAGACAAGCAAGAATGGCGTCCTGCAGATATGAATAAAACCAGGGCAGTTACAGGAAGACAAAGATGGGGAGACTAAAATATTAATGGATCTCTTTAAAACACTGCACCTACACTGAGAGCAATGTGATGTTCTTACTTACGTATTCATGTTGAGTTAGCTGGGGTTTAAATTTTTAAAGCCGAGTAGGAAAAGAAAAGTTTTGCTGCTCGTTACAGGATCTGATGTTTTGTTTCTGCTGTTTCGGTAGAAATAGAGGAAACTGATTTGAGCTTGTGTCCAAATACCTCTTGACTACCTCATCATCATGAGCGCACATAACTACTTAATGACTCCGACAGACACCTTGCATGCTTAGTTACTTTTCCTTGATTTTGGGGGCCTTGGTCAAAAATTCTGTTCTTTATGTAGCCAAAGATGCTGTTTAACCAAGAGTGTTATAAGTGCATCTAAACTGTCTTGTGTGTGTGTGTGTGGCCTGTTGACTCCATGCAGTTCTACTGCTTTAACAATACCAATATCGTTACAGGACACCCTACTGTGGACGCAGGTATAGATTATTTCCCTTCTCATGAAGAGAAATAAGCTATACAGCATAAGGCACCTTAATATGGTATAGCTGCATCCCCATTAGAGACTGTACATAACTGTTTTGGTTTTAAAATAAATAAAGAAATAAACAAACACTACCCTCCTAACTGGTGTACTTGTACCAGTGCAAGAGCTGCATATAGCTCAGGCCTACCAATAATAATTCATCTGGAGTTCTATAGTTGCTGCTTTTCCCGAGTTTCTCACAACCAGAGAGTGCTACAGCCTATAAACACGTGCAGATTTGCACTGCATTTTTCCTAGGCGACTCAGGATGGGATAATATGCTTCCAACTAGGGGCTATGGTATCTGGGTTTGTTTAGGTGTTAAAAATCAGGTTTGTAAACTGCCTCTGTAGAGACTGACTTGATGGAGGGTAGTGACTTTGCAAGGTAAAATGGCATTTTAAAGTCCTCTGTAATGTATGCTGAAAAATTTAATCTGCTGTTCACTTGACTGATAAAGTAACAGCATCTTTGCAGCTATTATGGACTATCCTATTGGGGACTTGTCTATAGGTGAATCTGCATCAGCACTAGTAACAAACAAGCTGTTCTGAATGAGGAACTGTTGATGCTATAGCAACTTGGATTAGCACTTCACTCACAGCTACTACAGTACACTTGAGCTTTCACGTTGATGTATGTGCTTGCTTCAACAAGGAGTTTGCCTCCACCTACAGGAAGCAGCAGGCAAGCAAACCCCAGACCCCTCCGATCAGCCAACCTCTTCTGAATAAGCCCAGTAACGTTTCTCTTCAATCTTTCTGCTTTTCTGGAACCAGACAAACAAACTCCCACATTCATTATGGTGGTCCCAAGACGTTGTGCCCTTTGGGCTATTTCTGCATTTTCCCTTTCTCATGCCCCCACGGTCATATCAAGGAAACCTGTAAAAACCGGCCAGGTGGTAATTGGGCTCCACTTGTCATTGGTGAGGCTTCCGTTGGAGTTCTGGGTTGACTAAAACATGCAATTTAAAAGACAAAATGCCTGGTTCAGAGGAGAGCAACAAAAACATTGGGAGGTTTGGAAAAATAATAGCGTTTGATTCTGGGAGAATGGAGCATGTCTGGCTGGAATAGCCAGAAGGTGAATGATACAGTAAACCTCCAACTTCCCTTTATGTATCCGAAAGGAGAACAACTAGCTGTTACTCTCACCTGTCACCCCAACAGACTGGGCTGTTAGGAGCTTAAGCTCCAGCAGGGACAATTCAGAGAAGTGAACGCAATGATATAGGCCCTTTCTCTCACTAAGGATTCCACAGGGGAAGGCTGGGATGGTTCCTGCCTCTATTCCACGTTGACCCAAATGCTTCCTAAGCCATGGAACCATAATGGTGTCCATGGATTGATGGCCTCTTAGATGCTTCTCGCTCTGCCTCTGGTGGAGCCCAATGAGAAGGTGAAATGAAAGACCAGTTATGGTCGCTAAGGTAGCTCATAGACTACTAGCCAGCATGTTACTGCTTCCTTGGTGCCTAAAATTACCTCCCGTACTGAAACCCCTGGAGCCCAGCTATTGCCATCTCCTTCAAAGTCTTCAGGCCCTCTGTACCCCAGGCCTGTTTTGTTACCGTTTCATACAGATGTCCTTTTTCATTTTGCTTCTCTTTGTCCTCCTTTTCTGCAGGTGCATGACAGATAGGCAGCCTGACAGTCCTTGACTAATTGGAGCTGGGTCCTGTGGCTCATGGTTTATAATTAGCTGAACAAGAGCTCCCGGTGCAACTCTATGGCCTTAAAGAGCTAATGTGATCCTTGGCTGTTTAAAGGAGGAAATGTTGAGTGGGGCCAGAGAGGATATTTAACCTCTGTATTCGGCATACTGTGTCCAGTTCCGGTGCCCACAATTCAAGGAGGATGTTAAGTGGTTGAGGGTTCAGAGCAGAGCCATGAGCAGGATTAAAGAACCTGCTTTAACAGGGGTGCTGAGTGAGGTGCTAACTCAATACCCGTCACGCAAATCCCCGCCAATATCGGTTAATTAGGACCTAATTGGAGGATCAGTTTTTAAGTGGAGCTACAGCTGAAAGACTAATTAGTGGGAGGAAACAACCCCAGCAGCTGGGAGCAGATAAAGGGAGAGGAAGGAAGGCCTGGAAGTTGAGAGCTCAGAACCTGAAAGAAAGCAGAGATGTCGTATTGCTCCTTTGCTAGTGGGGAGCTAGCTGGGACTTATAAATGGCACTCCAGGTACAGAATAGTAACGTTCGGAGGTGGGAAGGAGACGTGGAGTGGGTGTGGTCTGTACATAAAGCAAGAAAGGACTCACCCTGTGACATGTAGTGATAGACTCAGAGTGCAATCTATTTAGCTTAACAAAGAGAATGTTAGAGGGTGACTTGATTACACTCTACAAGTACCTACATGGGGAACAAATATTTAATAATGGGTTTTTCAATCTAGCAGAGAAAGGTAGAACGTGATCCGATGGCTGGAAGTTGAAGCTAGACCAATTCAGACGGGAAATAAGACCTAACATTTTTAACAGTGGGAGTAATTAACCATTGGAACAGTTTACCAAGGGTCGTGGTGGATTCTCCGTCACTGGCAACTTTTAAATCAAGATTGGATGTTTTACTGAAAGTTCTGCTTTAGGA
Organism: Terrapene triunguis; assembly: GCF_002925995.2. Classification (NCBI taxonomy): domain Eukaryota; kingdom Metazoa; phylum Chordata; order Testudines; family Emydidae; genus Terrapene; species Terrapene triunguis. The sequence goes on along the minus strand of NW_020664725.1, from coordinate 15,797,303 downwards.
ATTATTTTGGAGAACTTCTGTCCCCTGCGTTATACAGAAGGTCAGACTAGATGATCACAATGGTCCCTTCTGGCCTCGGAATCCAGTGATCACCAACTCCTAAGCTTTGGTGTTCTGTCCATAGCAATTAGAAAATAGTATGTACCAGGCACCAGCCTCTACACATAACGCTTCAAAATTTCCAGTGTGGTGCCAGTGGCTCTTTGAGATACAGGGGTTTCTAAAAGTTGATAGGATAACTTTTTGTTTTACAAGAAAAAACAAGATCATTGACAGCTAAAATCAACTTGGTCAGCTCAGTTACCCTGGCTTGCTTGTGCCACTGAGCTTCTGTTGTGACGTGGAGAGGGTAAACAAACAATGTCTTAAACTTAACACGCTCTCCACGCCAGCTGTCAGTCCAAAAGTCGTGCCATCGATCTGATGCCAGACAGACAGAATTATGAGTTTGTATGTCAGATGGATTGTATACTATTTTTGAGTGATGGCTTGACAAGAGATTCTAGCCTCCATATATTATGTAGAGGAGACCTGGTGGTAAAGCTCTATGATGATATTTATCTTTATGAACTATGAGAATTAAGTTCCCGGTTTTAGTTTAATTAAGCAATAAAGCACAACAGATGGTGCATTTCTGGATGAGTATTGAATAGCTCTTGTTCACCAGGGAAGTTCAGTAACACTATAGAAATGCATTGTCTGGAGTGTCTCATTGCTAATAGGGACCATAGGCATGTGCTGGGATTGGGCTGATAGCAAGTTACTTATGCCTGGAGTTCTAAAGCAGTTTTATAATAAGTGTCAAGGTCACAGGTGAAATATTACTAGCTGAAGAATCCACTCCTTGTGCCCAAATATGCACCAGAATCTCAGCGTTTTTATAAAAAGCTTGTAGGTTTTGTGTGCATATAAAGTTTTAAGAGAACAAAATGCAGATGAGCACAGTCTCTTGTCTTCCTGATTCTACAGGCAGTCTGAAACAACTGGTTTGAAAAGAGCAAGTCGCTTCTTATTTTGCTCAAGGAGAGGTATTAACTGGTAGATGATGTGTGTCAATATTAACTATTTAGGTGCTGTTACATTTAGCAGAAACATCCAGTTAATGCATTTAGCCCTTAATAGCAAACTGCTTCCCATTTTTCTCTAGTTGCCAAAAGCCTCATCTGCCCCTGACAACTTCTGTGATGTTGCTTTGTGATACCAGCACACAGATCCTTTGGTACTTTAGAAACTAAAGGTGTGGGTAGCAAAAAATTACATTGACTATCAAAATACGCAGGCTATTTTACTGATTGTATGATGATTTTTTGTATTTAATGAACAAAATAATCTTTTCTCATTTAAACAAGGATTATATTGTGGTTAAGGTGTTGGAATGAGGTTCTGGACATCTGGGTTCAATTCCAGTTTCTGCCATAGATTGTGACATTAGACAACTCGCCTAGGCCATGTCTCTACTATGGAGTAGTACTATAGCCTGCTAGTGTCAATAAAGCCGACATAGATAGTTTTTCTGCCCGCATAGGTACACTGTTTCTCTGACGCTAGCTATATTGATGGAAGCCTTCTTCAGCTGGCAATACTGTGTCTACACTGGGGGTTTTGTTGGCATAAGTCAATTGGTCAGGGATGTGGTTTTTCATACACCTGACATGCGTAACTATGGTGATATCACTTAAGTGTAGACGAAGCCTTAGTCTTCCTTGTGCCTCAGCTCTCCATCTGCAAAATTGGAATAGTACTCCCTTTCTCCCAGCCTTTGTTTGTCTTGTCTATGTAGATGGTAAACTCTTCAGGCGAGGCACTGCTTCAGCTAGGAGTTGTACATACATGTATTCATAGAGGGATCCCAATCTCAGTTGGGGCCTGCATGCACTATTGTAATGCAAATAAAAATACTAGCATGATTTCTAATAGGATGCAGAATCCAGGACATTAGCTTCAGAATTTAGGTCCAGCTTCCCGTGTAGTATATGGGACCTTCACGATGTCATGGAAGACTGCTGCACTAGCAGTTCAGTGAGGGAGAAGATCAGGAGTGTAATTGCCAGGAAATCCCCAAAATGTAGCTGTCATAACCTCTCTGTATACACTTGATTTGCAAACACTGTGTACTCTGGTATTCTTTTGTGTAATCTGGGTCAAACATTAAGGATGCTTTGGAATATGATTTGCATGTTTAAGTTGCTCAAAGGAGATCCAGTAAACGGAGAAGAGCTGAATTTATGGCAGGCTGTTTTATCGTGTTTGCTTTTACTGACTACAGAGAACATTGGGAGTTTTCTGCAATATGCGTTTCTCTAAGTACTGTATGCTTACAGCTAACATATTTACTCTAGAGGATGTTTAAAAATATACAGGGACAGAAAGAACATGGAATTAATCAAATAAACCTCACCAATCTCTGACTCTTAAGGGAGAGCACTGGACAGTTAACTTGAGTCACAGTTACTCCCATTGGTATGGCATAACTGTTTGTGTCTCCTATTATATTTTTTGCCCCTTAACATTTCTGAAGTTGACTGACTTGAAACCTGGCATAAAGCTTGCAATCGCACAGTATTTTAGATCACTGGCTAATATGCCTCAATTTTTCTCATTAATGCAGTATTTGAAAGCATCAAAATGAAATACATTCACTTGCTGGCTGCAGTGTTGTTGAAAGTATGATCTGTGGGGAGTTTTTACTACAGCTGTAGTTCTTTCAGATAAAATAGCCCATTTGTCTTAACCTGGTGCTGTGATGATGAGATTTGGGATTGTATTTTAAATCACAAACTTCAATACATATTTAAATATAGATGCTTTAAATTTCCTTTTGGGAAAGCCTGTGACTCTTCTTAACTTTCTACCGTACAATGAAAAAGGTGTTTTCCTTGCTACACTTTCTAAAGAGGTTGTCACCTTAAAATTACATACTCAACCATTTGCATCTGCCCACTTAAGTTTGCCTGGAGAGCTGACTACTTGATTTATAAAAGTTTTTGAGGTAGTTTTCTTTAGTATTCTACTGTGATGTTGCAACTATACAAGGGACAGAAAAGCACCAAAATAGATCTTTCTGTGAGCAAACACGTTCCTATTGAGTTAGAAAATCTTGCCTTTAGTTAAAGCATAAGTATATTTAAGGCAAAGGTTTGCAAATTCTGAATTCCCCCATGGCTCTCTGTGGATTTCTATTCTTGTTTGTACTTCCAGCACTTGAATTCTCCTACCGCAAAAGTTATGAGCTATTAAGTCCCCATATGCTCATGTTAGGCTCTTCATTCAGCAGCTCGGCTACTCTTGTCTTCTAAATTCATTTCCTGTCTGACTATAGTTGGCATATGTGCTTCTAGGCACCACTGTGCCATAGAATCCTCCAGTGTCTAAACACGATAAAGACTATAACAATGAGAGAGTGAGTTCCCCATTTTCTACCAGTGATGTGCATCATGATGCTCTGTAGCCTACCATCCTTCCCACATCCTTTAATCTTTTGCTCTTCTTCATTTTATGGGGCAAAGGGGTGTTAGTATGTCACACGGGCACTCTGATGCCTCCTCAGGGCTTCCTGTTCCATGCTGTACTCTAGCCAGTTTCTGGCTGCAGGTCCTGGGTCACTGATCTAGCTGGGAACTTAGCTGCTTTTAACAGTAAATATTAGAATTTCTGGAAAGAAAAGCAATGCTTAATTAGCTTAAAGCCTAAAGTAAATCATAGTTTCAAAAAAAAGTTTTTGGCTCCTTTAGATTAATTACTATAATTAAAGAAAAATCCCATGTAGCAATGGGCAGGTTGGAGACATTTTTTTAATAAACATAATGGGTTTCCTCTGGTGTCATTGATGTCTAAGCTTGATGAGTGTGTCCCCCCCTTTGGATACATATTAAAGAACATTTGTGAGTATGCCCTCTAGTTTAGAAGAGACTAGTTCCTGGAGATTTTATGCACACAACTCTTACTGTGTTTTAGGGGAGCTACATACCTCCAAGAATTTAGAGATCAAACTATGAAACCAAAATATTTCTGTTAGATGTGGACTGATCCCTGAGCATACAAAAGATGATATATATGAATGCTCAATTGCTGCTCACTGTTCTGAAACATCTAGAGTATGGAATGTGATGTAGAAAACCCAAGTTCTCTTGGGTTTGCTCAAATTTCATGTCTATTTTAAGCATTTGGTATTTAATAGAATAAACTCCATATGTTCTCTGTGTCAGTTCAGGGTTCTGACAGGTTAGAATATATTCTCTTTAGAACTCTCTCTGCCCAACATATAAAAGATGTGTTATATCAAAAGCCTTGTTTTGGATGCAGTATTTTGAAACTAAGTGTGTAACACAATTAAAGCAAATTCTTGGTCATAGATTAGTTGGCTTTATGCCATCTTCATAGGCAGTGTCCTACTTAAATAGCTTGGATTGGGCTGAGAAAAATAATTGCTGCTATGAAATAATTTTGCAATTACCACTGTAATTAAGGGCAGTTTGTTAATGAAAATGCTTGGTGAATAATGACTGTAGGGTACCTCATTTTGCAGCTTTATGCCAGATGATTGGTTCATGTGGTGGATGTGGTTAGGGAATTAGTGACACAGCTGTCATGGTTACAGGATGGATGTAAATAGCCAGTGCTGTTTGATGATGATGAACAGTCATTAGCCTTCTGCCGTATGGGAACTGGTCAGATAAGCAAAAATAAATTTAACATATGATGGTGAAAGCTATTTTTTCAAAAGACATAAGCGCGCTCGCTCGCTCTCTCTCTGTGTGTGTGTGTGTGTGTGTGTGTGTGTGCGCGCGCACATGTACTCAATGACCTATTGAAATAAATATATATTCATTCATTCATTCAGCTGGTCACTGAGTACATGTGAACAAAGTTCCTTTTTTTTTTTTTTTTTTAAAGCATGTTAACTTAATAGATAGAGGCCTCCAGTCAGCTTATTGATTACTCAGTTGCGAATCACCATTATTAGCTTATGAACCAGTTCTTTAGAAACCCAGTGGATATATTTGGATTTTATCCTAATAGATCTGCTTGTTTCATGGTTTCTCTCACGCACATGAAAACTTTCTTTTAGAACAATAAACATCTATGGACTTGTGTGCTGTCTGCATAGAGCAAATTGGAGAGCAATTTGTTTGTTTCAGAGTAACAAAATATTGTGTTGGCCAGGAAACCTGACAACCTTGCCTTCTCTTTCTGTTTGCAGGTAAGAAATATGAAAATTTTCTTTCACACTCAGGTGCAAGAGATCCACCACTCGAGCATGCTAACCTGTTGGATGGCAGTAGCCAGTGACAGAGACACTAACCAAAGACCCCTGCATCAGGTTTGATAGATTATGCACAGTTAAACTTCAGGCTTGTTGAAGCAAGTGGTGCTGATGATCTAAATGTTGGTGTTGGACGAGCAATTTCCTGGACTTTTAAATATTTTCTTTATATTGATTAGTATCAGGGGGTAGCCGTGTTAGTCTGTATCCACAAAAACAATGAGGAGTCCGGCACCTTAAAGACTAAGAGATTTATTTGGGCATAAGCTTTCGTGGGTAAAAAACCCACTTCTTCAGATGCATTGAGTGAAAATTACAGATACAGGTATGATTATACTGACACATGAAGAGTGATATTTATATTGATAACACTGTTCTCAAAGGTATTGAAAACCTAAGGTGATTCATGAGCTGTTTACATATATTTAAGTCTAATCAGACTGGTTCTGTATTGAGCAGGTAACTGGATTCCTCCTGCAAATATAAACCTCTGTCATTAGCTGTGCAGTTTCATTCAGTACCGCCCGTTTTATTCATTTGAGTATCCGTGCCATGGCCTACAAGTAACTCTTAACAGCATGGCTGTATTGTAGCACAGTTTGGGATTCTTACTGTATCTAGAAGGTACCTTAGAACAACTGTGTTCCTTAAAACTTCATATTATCAGGAAGTGGCCGGCCACCACTCCGTCCTTCTGATTGGTTTCTTCCTCTTCCCTCTATTCTCCATCTGTCTGTTTAGTTTCTCTTCCTTTTGAAGGCAAGGCTGGCTGGTGATGAAGTTGTGGTGGAAATCTATGAGTGAGTGTAGGGCGTCTGTCCAGAGGATGAAAATATTGTTGATGTAGCTCAGGTATATCATTGTTTTGTGGTGCGTTTTTCCAGAAATTCTTCCTCAGAATGGCCCATGAAGTGATTGGCGTATCGGAGAGCCATCCGAGTACCGCTGGCTGTTCCCATGATGATAATTCAGAACAGTGAAGGGAGGGCTGGTTCAACAGAAACTGAAATGTTTTCTCCTAATCCCTGACTGGTGAGACATCGGGTGGCTTGACTGGCACAGCACTTAGCGCATCACTGTCAACTTGAATTCATTAATTGAAAAGTCAGTGTTGTGACCATGTGTCCTGAAGGTTTATCACTGAAAACTTAAACAAATAAAGGGATTTCTGTTACTTGCATGATTAAAAAGATTTTTTTAGGACTCGCCCGAGAGCAACAGCACCAAACATGTGCAAGCCAACTTTCCTTCGCTCCTCTGACTCCTTCCTACCCGATTCAGTGTTGCTGTTGCTATTAGTAGAAGTTCGCTTGTGGAGTTGGGAGAAGGGCCTGGCTCATCAACAAACAATAAATCTAACTGCACACAAAGTGTGGTCAAATGCAAAAAAACCCCAAACAACCTAGAAAAAGAAAAAATATTTTCTTCTTAAATTCCTTTCTGTTATAATCTTGGGCGTGCTTTTACGATAAGTATAATATTTTCAGAACTGATTTTCTCCCCCCCCCCCCCCCCCCGTCAATGGTGCCCCCCCAGCGACTAAAGGTAAAATTTTAAAAGTACCAGAGTGACTTATGTCCCTAAATGCCCGAGTGTCCTTGAAAATCGAACTTAGGCTTTTAAGTCTTTTAGGCACTTTTGAAAATTGTTACCTTAGGGGCATCTCCATGTAACTTTTTTTTGTTCGTTTTAGTTTCAATATACTAGACTACTGTTGCTGTTTTTTAATTGGATTCCCAACCAATTTAAATAGGTGTGATTTACAAGCACGGCTTAAATATACATACCAGGTTCTTTGGAATTGCAGAGGTTGCTGTCGTTCGATCATCAGTGTGAGATACTACAGGTCCCGCATATGTTTGTGCAAATAGTTAAAGCTCCAGGGGCCTGGGAGGGAGTGTTGCATTTCTTCTTTTTTCTGCCTCTGCCATCTCGGGACCATTTATGTCATGCTCTGTCTTAGGTAGAAATATAAGGTACGGTACAAGGAGGCTCTCTCTTCAGGACTTGTCAGAGGATTTACAGAGTTCCATAATGAAGATGGATCAGGTTCTGTCTTGTTGCCAGTCACTTTATCAAAATAATGCTAATTACAGCAGTTACACATTAATGTGCTTCCGTGTTGTGTCGCTTAAAAGCACGTTCTGTACCAGTTGTAAAAGACTAGATTAAGGGGGACTTCTTTCTTATTCTTGGAAGAGTAGTTAGTAAAGGTGCAGGAAATTGATTTTTGGTGTCACACAGAACATTTCTGACAAGAACGTACTTTGAAATGATTCAAGGCAGCTGTTTGTGTTGCAGACACCCAGTGTTGCTAAGAGCGGTACCTAAATCAAACTGTTTAACATGTCAGCGCTGGATCTGAACACCATCTACAGCCCAGTTGCTTGGTTGGAGTTTTTATGATTTTATGAACTTTAAGTCACTGAACGCGGTCTCTCCTGTAGCAATAGTATTTTCTGGTGTTTGTGAATATTCAGATTGCATTTTGATAACTGTCAAAATGGGTATAACTTTATAAGCTGTTTGGGTTCATATGGTATTTAGCTATAAAATTTAACTTTATTTATCTACATTTAAAATTATATTTTTCATTTGCCCAATCCTGTTCCCACAGAAGACAATGACAACATTGCTGTTTGTTCTAATGGGAGCCCTATGGAGTCGTTGGTTTGGTAGATGGTTTTTCCCCCCAACGTTTGCTTTGTCATGCTACAACTGTCACCTACAGTAATACAAGCACTCCTATAAAGTGTTTGCAAATAAAAGCCAGAAGGGACAAAAAAGTGAATACAAAGAATTCTTTTGACTACAAAGGGCCAGGGATGTCTCTTACTATTTGTGTGTGTGTGTATAGTGCCTGCCTTGTAAATGGAGCCGTGATTTCAGTTGTTTTGGGGAGAGGTGTGATCTATTGGTTTAAACATGGTAGGAATCAGGAAGTTTTGAGTTCTAATCATCGCTTTGATGCAGATGACTCCTGTGTCCTTGAGTAACTCACTTAATCTCTTTGTAAAACAGGGATATTATTTCAGAGACACTGTCATCTTACAATTAATGTCGAGCTACTGCAAAATTTCCCAGCCTCGTGTTTAGCAGAACACTCTGGCTGTACTGAGGAGGAACACTTATCTGAAACCTCTTATTGTTTTAAGATTGTCGATGTTACTATTTAAGTTTATTTTTCTGTTTAGATTATGCAACATTGTCTTTGCTACTTGTTATGGGGGGGAAAACAAACAGAAATTTTGCATTCTGACATGTCAGTTGATGCTACTATTGAGCAGAATTCTAATACAGATCTTGGTGCTTTGCAAGAAATGGCAAGACTCAAGCTATTTATAATTAGAGGCATCTTGTTTTGTTTTTGGTGGTGCTCACTCCCGATACCAATTTACATTTCAAGATGCGTGGTCCCTGTGGGTTTCTTGTTCTGTGGTGTCTTTTATGGATTTTTGAGGGACTTTGTCAACTTGAAACCTAGATGATTTAAAAAAAACACGAGTTAAAAGCATTTTCAGGTATATTCACTGCCCTTGAGGCTCCCTGCAGTTTGAAAACAACATTCTCTTTTCCTGTTGGTATGTGAAAGACCAATACACAGGGAAAATAATTATACAGGGGAAAGAGTAAAAGTAAGTCCAGGTACATTTCTGTCAGATGTGCACAGTAAGCAAGCTGGGGAAAAAATTGTTCCTAGTCTTTCAGTTACCTGAATCCTATGTGGTGGGTTTTTTAACAGAAGTAAAAAAATATTTTCTGGGAGAAATGTGACTTTTGATGTCTGTTGATGTCCCTGTAAAGTACTTGAAATACAATTTGATTCTTTAATTTTCTGCCTTAGCTAAATATCTGTCTTAACATAAGTCCAGGATAAGTATTAAATGTAAAAACTGATAGTCTGTGTAGGACTTAGTGTTCGTGACGCATTCTGATAAGCTGACATTGCCTATTGTTCCAGCTGTACTGGGGCTGCTATTAATGGATTAGTGCATTTCAATTGTACATTTTTATAGCAGTCGGTCTTCCAGCAATCAAAACATGAGAATCGTTGTGTTGGGAGTCAGAATATGGAACTGCTGGTTAGGCTGCGCTTAAAGGGGGGTGGGAGGAATGGACAGAAGAAGTGTTAAACTGATGAGTGCTCATCTGTTGTGTCTCGTTTTTGTGTATTTTGCTCATGGGCGGGAAGGTTCTATTTGAGCTGCCCAAAGTAAAATGCTCTTATTTATAATCGGACAGTAAGACTAATGCAATACTTATTTTGTTCTTGTAGTCCTCTTCTCTGCCTTTTTGTATGATTGTCAGCTTTACCAGTAAGCTCTTTGGGGCAGGGACCATTATCTTCCTCTCTGTTTTGCCCGCAGTTCAGGACATGTAATCCTGACTGAGGCCTCTGACCTAGAAATAGAAGTGCATGTTTAAAATTTTTACATTGCAAATTGCCATGTTAAAAATACAATTTAAGTATTATTTCTCAGCTGATAAGGAAATCACATGTTCTATCCTTCTGTCAGAAGTTAACGCTTCCAGCTTGGGTATCTACTTATGCCCTTGTAGGGTTTTCATCCGGGAGACTGACCCGGAGTCGTTATTCCTGTCTGTTTTATCGAAGATTTTTCTTGGAACACACTAACGTGAACTTTCACTCTCCAAGAGCGGGGAGGAGAGGGAAAGGGACAAGGAAACCAGTATGGTTTCCTGCTCATACAGACCACGTGCACTGGGACACTTGTGAGTGTAGGAGCTATGCGGCTAGGAACCTTGCATCAAAGCTGCAGCCACTGCATGCACTGAAAAGACACCTTGTGCCACTTCCACTTCCTTACCTACAGCGTAAGTTGCAAGTTGGAACCAGTGGAAAGTTATATTGAAAAGAACTGATGTGAGCAGTGAATCAATGCACCCTCCCTCCCCGCATAAACACGTATTAACAGGACACAGATGGCAGGCTGAATTGGATGCAATAGAGGGTTGAATTTATCAATGGCCTGATTCAGCTGTTTTGTGCACCACTTAATCCTATGCCAGTAGCAATCTAGCAAAGCTACAGAATATGCAAGGAGCAGCATATCACCTTCCTTTGAGGGACAAGACCCCAGGGTAGTCTGCTGTGTTAGACATGTTGTCCAGCCAACCAAAAGGGCTGGCAGGAAGGCTTTTAGGAAGGGAGACAGAAGGGTGACTGGGAATTGCTCCAGGCCCATGGCATAGTTCTACATGTACCAGGGTTTGTTTTAATCCAACCCAAGTTTTCCCTAGCAGACATCCCATCCCCCTCATACTCCAGAGAAGGTCACCTTTCTGCAAAACAATGAAGAGTTGTCAGAAGTAAGAATGTATAGAGTAGGACAGCCTCTCTGATTTGATCTGTTAAGTTTCCCAGTGTCAACTCAAGTGAGTTGAAGGAAAAAAGGAAATCATACTCTTTGGCACAGAAGAATTTATGCAATACATTTCCACAGATAGGGAAAGTCCCTTTTCTAGTTAGTGCTCTTGAAAAACACCCCTGTGCTAGGTCACTACAAATCCTCTAAAGATCTTCTGCTATAAAAGCACCCTAGAGATGCGCATGATGTCCATTTCATAGCAAGGTGTGGAAAGCTGTACTGTGGCATCCTCTGCACGTGGTGTAAAATGTCCCCTCAATTTTGTTTTGCAGGAAATAAATGTGCAGACTTTGTAAATGTGCTTAAATAACCACCTCGGCCTTCAATTGGGTGTGGTAAAAGTGGCCTGTGTACTTGGCTGAAGTGGTTTCTTCACTTTCACCATGTCCCATGAAAGAAGCTAAAGTTGCAAGTCAAACACTAAATGGCCATGAAGAACTTCTACAACCATGCAGTGAAAAGATCCCTTGCTTTCTTTTTCTGGAGAATCTAATGGCATATACTGCTAAGTAGACTCGGCTGTGGGCCTGCCCAACCTGAGCTCTGTGCTCGTTAACTAGTAGTGGGGTTTCTTGTGAGCTGTTGTGGCCTTTTATGCTAAGAACAAGTGACCATTATGTACATTTTTAATTTGTCCTTTTGACTTTTACACTTGCAAGTTTTTTTTTTTGGTTTGGGTTTTTTTTTAATGCAGCAATTAGTGAACCTTGTATTCACTATTTTGGGGGGTTTGTCAGTGCTAAGATTCTGTGAAAGTTGCAGAACTTCCTATGTTTGATATGGAATCTGTTTGTTCGTTTGTTTTAAAAAGGCTCATAAAATTACTTGGATAGTACCAGTTCTAACTAGGAGTAGAACAGGAAAGTGATGTGTAAGGTCGCTCCTTACCGTTGTGAAAATGCACCATTTGCTACAGCTCCATGTTTATCTCCAGTCTCTGCCATGGCACAAACCAATTGACATAATTTGGCACAGTAGGGAAGCTGTCTATAAATGACTATCAGAAGCAGGCTTGAGACCACCTGATTGATGTTGTTTCTGGTTGAACTCAGAAGTTGAACCCAGCTTTCCAGGTGTGGGATATCAGTACAGATGCTTCCCGACTTACACAAGCCTTCCGTTCCGGAACGCCTTGCGTAACTCGAATTTTGTGCAAGTCAGAAACGTATATCTCCCCCCCCACCCAAAAAAAAAACCCCAAAAACCCCTCCTTATTTCTAGCTTACAGAACTTTTTCTGTAAATGCAGATTTGTGTAAGTCGGGTTTGCGTAACCCGGGGACATCTGTACCCTAAACTACTGAGCCAGCTACAAATCCAACTTCCTGTGCTTCAGTTCTTTCTCTTTTGCTTAACAACTGGTGGCGGCTGCTGCTGCTGAAATAACAAAGCACTGGGTCAGAATGTCTTGGTAGAAATGTGATCTCATGGATGACGCATGGGGAGAGAGACTTGGGAGATCTAGGTTCTGCTGCTAGCTATTCCATGGAGTTTCTGTATGAGCTTGTTGTTCCATTTAATTAAATGTTGTGCTTGTTTTCTCCTCATGCATCTTAAAGAAGAAAGGAGTTTGGTGATAATCATAGAAATGAGAATATTGTGAGATTTGCTAAAACTTGTAAATCATTTGAGAGCCTCATAGGGAAGGTGCTATAGATAAATGCAAATCATTTATAAATTGCAGTCTGTGGGTGGGACTTTTAATAGCTCCTAAGGCGATTCGGTGTCCAATTTTAATTGAAAATTAATGGGAATATGGGAGTTGGATCTTTACTCTCTTAGGTACCTCTGAAAATTTCACCACGTCTTCAAACTGTATGTTAAATCTGTTGCTTCTGTTTGTCTGGTTTGATGAGATGATAGGGTTTTACAGTTGTTTTCCTTTATCCAAAATAAACTTTTTTCATTAAACTTGAGTAATCTGTTTGGAGGTGAGAATAAATACAGTAAAAGCTCTATCTGGCATGCTAGGGGAATGGGGGGTGCTGGTTAGTCAAAAATTCTGGTTAACTAAGAGTTTTATATGGAGAGAGGGAGTTTGGGTCTGGGAGGGGGCTCAGGACTAGATGTGGGGCAGGGCACAGGCTCTGGGAGGGAGTTTGGGTGCAGGAGGGACTCAGGGCAGGGGGCTGGGGCAGGGGAGGGGTTTCGGGGCGCCGTATCTGGGCGGCGCTCACATCGGGGGCTCCCTGCATGCGGTAACATATCCCTGCTGCTCCTAAGTAGAGGCGTGGCCAGGTGGCTCTGCGTGCAGCCTCTGGCCGCAGGCACCGCCCCCACAGCTCCCATTGGCCGTGGTTCCTGGCCAATGGGAGCTACGGAGCCCCTGTGTCCATTACTCCACCTAGGAGAAGCAGGGACATGTCGCTGCTTACGGGGAGCCAGCTAGGGAGCCTGCCTGCCCTGCGCCACCCAGACTTTTAATGGATATCAGAAATGCTGGTTTCTAGAGCTTTCCGGTTGGTAAAGTGCCGGATAACACCACTTTGACTGTATTAGGACATAAGAATAAAGAGTGTACTTTAGAGGGCATGGGTGACATGTCATTACCATTCATATTAGTTTATATTGGCTGAAAGGATAAAAGGGGAAACAAGAATATTGACTTAAATTATTGAATATTGAATTAGTATTTCTTTGCAAAGGACTTCTAATGTAACTCCTAACTGCAAATAGTTTCAGTTCAAGGTGGCCTAGAAAGTTCTCAGGATGTTGCAGAAGGTATTTATTGCGCACAACTGATTAACTTTTCAGTATTGCTAATATCTTGATGTTGGGGAAAGCTTTGTGGAATTGCTCCTAGAATGAAACTTGGTGATTTCCCCCCCCACCCCCCCTCATGCACATTCTTCAGCCAGTGGATTAACTTGCATCATGTTACATAATATGCTCCAGTTCTATTGATTGCTAGAATTCCAATAGTGCGCATAGATTCTTGACTCTATATTTGACTTGCATGCCTTTCTCTGGAAGCTGAGAAACCCAGTTGTCTTTCCAGAATGAAATGCCTCATGCTTTTTAATAGGGTGAAAGTTCTTGCATACCAAAGCATTGTAGCATCTTGTCCTGATGCTTAAATCTGTGGTCTTTCAGCAAGAAAATACTTCACAGCTGGATGTAGTGCTGTATGAAATAATCACTAAACGCCAAAGGAGGGAGAGGCAAAGTGCTGAATAAATGTTTCATGGAAACAAGGGAAATAAGATACAGTATATAGGATACAGCACCATTTATTTTATTGAAAAGAGGAAACAATACAAGGATCAAAGTCTATCTTTGGATGCAAACATCCGAGAGCAGAGTATGGTCCCAAGAGGTGGTCTTTTCCGTCTACATTATTAAAGGTTTCGTTTTGTATGTGTTATCCTTGTTTACTCATTTCAAAGGAAATGGAGTAATTCAAAAAGTAGAAACTACCTCTTAAGCTGTACTGATGGAAATGGTTACTATTCTAAATCCAAACTTCATTAAGTATGTGAAGGTAACTGGTGCTGTTGAGCAATCAGTCCTGATTTCAGCCTGCATTTCCCCAGGGGATAGCGAGAGCTGACAGATGACTAGGATGCACATTTTCATTGTCCTCCCAATAAGCAATATGCAGGCAAGAGATAAAGCAGAAATGTACATACTTCTGGCTTAAAGCTGCCCAGACAAGATGTTCAGGAACTATTTGCAATGAAATGGAGATATGTATAGTATGTACAAGAAGAGATGTGATAGCAGAATGAAGACTACTCATCTGCAAATAGGAGAAGCCAGATTAAATCAGTGGAAATAGAAAGGATTTAAAATGTCTTTCATATGAATTTTTGATTGTTTTGCTTAATATGTACTGTTTAGATCTTTTTTAATGCAACAGCATGATGCTAAGTTTCCTTGACATTCTAGCTGTGCATTACTCTCTCACTGCATGAATCGATCATGGCTACTGCCCTGTGTGGGGTATTGATGGACAACTTAAATACTTCTCATTTAAAAAAGAGAAGCATGGGTAATTAAGCAATGCACTCTACAAGTTAGAGATCAGCTTCTCATGGAGGAACTGTAATGAATAAAAAGTACATTACCCAAATTAAACTCTTACATTGCCTGTAGGTCTGTAACTATAGATTTGGCTATATGAATTTCGTTCTACTATAGTAGAATCCTGTTAATGAAAGACTCTTGCAGAAAATGTTCATGGATTTAAGGGTTTATAAGTGAGGAGATGAACATTATTGCTGCTGTTCTGATTGAAACACTTAACTGTTCCTCCTTCTTCACTCCTTTCACCTGGCCAAAAATGTAAGCATGAGTCTTTAAACCATTAGGAAACCGGGCCTATGAGGTTTTTTCCCTAAGATGAAGACCTAAAATTAGGCACCTGAATAAATGGTCTGATTTTCAAAAGTAATGTGCACCCAGCAGCTCCCACTGAGATCAGAGGGAAATGTTGGGTATGCAGTACTTTTGAAAACCAAGCCAGCTATTTATGAAAATCTTGGCCACGGGACATAAATACGTTACCTGGTTCTACAGTCAGGCCAGCCAAACCAATTTTCCTGGTAATGGAATTTATGTATTCTTTAGTAAGAGATGATTGTCCTTCAAGCTTACATATTCTAGAAAATGGCCCAAATTCAGCCCTGAAGTCAGTGGTCACAATTCCACTGGCTTTTGAGGGTTTGGACGTGTTGATATCAGTGCTAAATTTGGCCTAATATCCTCTGTAAATGAGAGGGGTATCATTAGCTACTGGATTAAGTCAGGTCCTAGAACCTCTTGAGTTCTATACTAAATAGACGGATTATGATTGCCAGTCGGAGTACAAACACTGGTATGCTTCTGAATAACCACCTGATGCAGAACCCTCAATTTGGACTGGCTAATAATGGCTGCCAGTTAATGAAATTACAGGAGTGAACATTTTTTATGCTTGAAATAGTCATATAATTATTTTGGACATCACATGTTGATAGCCAACTAGAGTATAGGAAATAGATAACTAGGTAAGGCACCAGTCGTGCATCAGTAACAGTGCAACATGCTGATTGGCCAAGACAATCCTGCTTCAGCAAAATATTTTGTAACTTAAATCTGATTTGATCAAAGGACTCTAGAATGGCTCGTGCAGAAAGCAAGTGCTGGCTCACTCAGCTCTCTAGTCTAGTGAACCTTTGGAGAGGGCAGCTTTGCTCATCCAATAACTTGAAATATAGATGCTAATTCCATATGAAAGTTTTTCCATTTCTACAGTTACTTCAATTGAACTTAAAAGAACCCCAGTTCCATTGTGGTTGCCCAAGGTTCTATTTCTCCTTCGTCTCCTTGTGCTATGACTCTCCAAGCTGTGAGCATCAGAATGTGAACATGAGAAGCGGAGACCAAAATGACACACAACCAAAGCTCCGAAGGATTTGGGCTAGTAAGAGGCACAAATGAATAGGGATTCTTAAGGGCAAAGATGAGGTTACTTTCATTAAATACACATGGAGAGGAAAAATGGGGCTACTTACTCTCTCCTCTCCCTCCGAGCACCAGCTGTCGCAGTGTTATACGTAGACATCAAGGGTCCCTGCCTCTGGCCAGATCCTGTCTGATGAACCGGGATGCAGCTTCCTGAGCTCAGCATGCGTTGCAGCTGGCTTATCCCTTGGAGGAAGACTTGAGGTAAAAGGAAAAATTGCAAAGTCTCGAAAGAGCTGCACTATCACAGTGATTATTCAGTGAATTTACAGCTCTTCCCTCGTTTGTCTTCACCTGTGCAGTTACACTGGATTCCTGTCCAGTTGGAACGTTTGTCAGCCACACTGGGATTATGTCTACACTGTGAGATGAGGTATGATTTTCCCTGCTCACGAACACCTACTCATTGAGCTAGCGTGAGTATAAATAGCAGTGTAGCTGTAGTAGTGGTCGTGAAGGCACAGCTGATCCATGCTGAGTACCTCTGTTGCTGCAACCAGTGCTACCATGGCTACACTACTATTTATATTTGTGCTCGCTCTCCTGGAGCTAGTGCAATATGCGTACATGAGCTGGGGAATCGCACCCCTAGCTTGTAGTGTAGACATAGCCGGAGTCCTTCAGTGCCCAGTTTTAAATTGGCTTCCATTAACTAGGGCATACTACAAGGTTCACATTTGCATCGTATTAACTGTGTGTGTGTGTGTGTGTGTGTGTGTGTGTGTGCGCGCAAAAAGCTAGTAACTACAAAATCGGACGAGTCATTTGTTTGTGCCACGGTCATATCTTCCCTTCAAGAAAACCACCACTGAATTAGCTTTAGCATAGTATGTTTCAATCAAAGCATTTGATCCTTGTTTCTGCAAGATAATCCGAAGAATTTCTTACATTGAGAATAGAAGACCATGATGGATTTAATTCATAAAGGGAAGCAGCCGTAAGGAATGTAAATGTAAGAGTCAGATAAGGTAGGATTTCCTAGTTGCTATGGCAACCCTTGGGTCATGAGCCTGAGAAAATATAAAGTAAGTCCTGAAGCTGTGAAGATGATTATAAAATTTAACTGTCATTCTTCATTTAGAGTTGATAGCAAACGTTATTTACTTAAGTTTATCTGCAGGCAGACAAGGATCCTCTGCACCCCCACCCCCCCCCCCCGTGCCCCCCCTCCCCCCCCCCCCTTTTTTTTTTAAATCTGAGGCTTGGATCACAAAGGAATATATGTTGTGCATGTCTGACATTTATACCCTGAATCCTGCATTTATTATTCTAACCAGGCAATTTGTACTTAATATTCAAGTAGATTTGGTCACTGTCCTGTAGAAACCAAAGGTTTTATCTCTCGCATCCATAATGAAAGCCTTTGTAATGCAGCTTCGCGCAGAGTAATTTTACAAAAGCAGCACACTTTTCACTGTACTGAAAAGGCTGGTGGGGTAAATAGGGATTTCACACTAGTCTTGTACAGTTACCATTGCGTTCTCTTGCTGGAGTACACAGTTTTGGCTTGTACAGGGAGGAAACTTACAACCCTAATTATTTGTTCTGTAGGCCTACCAGTCTAAGCTTGCAGGGTAGTTGTTTCCTGCAGGCGGGCGAGGACAAAAAGCAATCCTCAACCCCTGCATTCTCCGTAGCGCATTTTCACTTTGGCTTTGGTTCCAGCAACAAAAATTTTATTTTATTTTTCAGTTGCGGTCTCTCAGTTACAGCTGGTGGATGGTTCCTTCTGTAACCTGTATATGCTTTATATTGTGGATACTTGATCACCATTTCTAACAGAGAACATTTTATGGGTCCCTCTGTCGGCTATTGACATTCTCAGGATTAAATTTTCAGGTAGCTAGAAGCATCACATGTTTTTTTTCAAAGTCCCTGTAACCCATACCATATCAACCATTTATGCATAGTAACTTCAACTGGTGTAGCAGGGTTTAGAAGCACTGTTAACTAGTTTTGGTTTTTTAAATTAGCGAAGTTAAAAATAAATAAATAAATAAAGCAGTCTTAGGGTATGCTGTGTAAAGGGTGCTTTTTAAAGTAGTGTGTATGGATACATAATGTTCGGGCGGGGAGGGGGAATGCACGAGCACACTCCCCTGCTGATGTACAAGGGTCTTTCAGCAAGTTAGAAACTGGCTATAAAGAGGAATAGTAAAACCAACTATACATAGTGCTGTCAGATGCAGAAAGTAAGTAAACTTGTAAAGCAGGACAGTGGTAGTCTTTTTGTTTGTTCCATGTAGTTGCAGTAAGCACAATATTTTCAGACAGAACCAAGATTTTAAAGTTTGGTTTATATGGAACTGTAAAACAATAAATAGGTGGCATCTGTTTAACTTGGACCTTTCTTTGATTTGATCATTTAATATACTGTATTGACTCTCCTCTTAAAAAAACAAACAACCCTCCCTTTTAGCTGCTTTTAAGGATGAGCTGTCTGAAGGTTTTAGAACCAGGATCTTTAGTCCAAATTAATTTAAAATAAAATAAAATGCTGCCCCTCTTCCCCTAGAAATATCATCCCAAATCTTAGTACAGATTATTCACTGCAGTCAGACATTCATCTATTGCTCCACACTCTCTAAAATAAACAATAACTTGAATCATCTTGTTTTAATTTGAGGTCTACATACACCAAAAGCCCATTAAGGTATTGTCCTGAATTACTGAACTTAAACAAAAGGAGAGATTTATTTAGAAGTAAATCCCATAATGTCCGTCAATACAATGTATTTTATTGCTATGGCCTTGATCCTGTAATGAACTCATGCAGGCAGATCCCAATGACCACACACAACTCCTTGCAGGGTCAGGGCCAGGGCCAGTGGTTGCAAAATGAAATGCTTATTGTGGAAACACAGTAGATAAGAGTAAAAGCATGAAGAAAAAACACTCTCCCCGCCTTTTCTAGGTTAACAGCTGTACTATTTGAGAAGAGCTGGACTAAGCAGGATGCAGACTAACAAATAATCTCATTTATTATAATGGTATGGGTGTTCTCTCCTTATAACCCAGGATCTACAGTTCCTCAACTCTACTGTCTGTTTGCTTTGTATATCTGACACCCTGTATTTATTTTACTGCTTATTTCATTCATTATATTACTGAAATTGTAAGTAAAACTAAGCACCCCCTTCCAAATCAATGAAACAGAAATGCTCGAGGATTAAGAAAGAATTAATTATATTTGGAAAGGAGAAAACAGTGTTAAAAGTCATGGTTGTGTGAGGCAGCAAAGAGTCATACCTGCCTGGCCCATCTGCTACCAGATGGATCACTTCCTGCACTTCATAATCTTATAAGGGTGATCTCCATAAAGAGCTGTTCACAGCCTCTCACACCACAGTAGTAGCTACTGCACTGAGAGGCCTGGATCTGAGATGTATTAGGTTGTTACTCTAAGATCTCTGAATGTATTTACTTGGCACTGCTAGCTGGATGTGATCACCAGCAGAGGCAATCTCTCAAGACAATATGTCTTGTATGTCATTGTTCATCCTTTTGTTTTCTTATGATTCTGCTTAGTCCCAGCAACCCTGGATTCGTCTGAACAAGCAGGCTTTGCCAACAGGACAATCTCTCTTTCTACTTGCATGCTAAGTTTATGCATTTCTTCTCTATCAGTCCAGGAATCTCTGTTCAAAAGAGAATTTTCCCCCTCCAGTGAACAGTTGACATAGATCCTTATATTGTTGTATTTGGTTGCTGGCGTGCAGGATATTGTTTAATGCATGTGATAGCACTGCTGTGGAATTCTGGGAGAGGCTCATTCAAAGACCATTGTCAAGCACCTGTCTTTGCTTTTTCAAGGTTACACTTTTAGGATCCCAAAATCTGGCTTTAACGGAGAACATACTTCCACTCCCTCCATCAGTAGCAAAGGAAATGTCCCAGAGACCGTATTATTTTTCCAAATTTTAAACTTTATCAGAAATGTTTCCTCCTGATTTGTCTGCCAGGGAAAACCAGGGAAATTGATCAGATGAGCCAGCTGCTTCCATTTGCAGACATCATTTCCCCTTACTCACCAGCTCTCCTGTCTTGCTTGATGCTCTGGATCCTGCCTGCAGCCATTACTAGCTCCCCACCCTAGCAAATTCTATGGCTCCCATCCTGCTCCATGCCCCGACCAGCCCAGCTTCTCTAACACATGTACCGCCTGAGTACCACGATCCTGCTTTTGAGACTTCCTATGGTCTGTTGCGACGTGTTCTCCCTCTCCACTTTCTGGTGAACCACAGGAGAGTCGTCAAAACTGAGCAGCTGCTTTTAGAGTAGAGCAGCAAATTCTGTGTGTCTGAAAATTGGCTTTGCCCCTTCCATTGACAGTAAGAAGGCAGGGTACCTAGGGGAAGGGGTCAGCAGGTCCACTGCACAAGCAGCTGCACCCTCTGATGAACCTCCCAGTGGCTTGCCAAAGGGGCCATCCTCGGAGGGACCCAAGGACCCAGTGGGAGTGAGTTGCTTAAGGCTTAGTAAGTGCCTTGCTGGAATGTGTCAGTGGTTGGAGAAGAGGGGAGGCATAGAAGCTGACGAAGGGCCAGGGAGCATAGATAGGAGACGTGGGCAGTGAGGGCTGTAGTGTGTGCCTGCCTAGTTCTGCTCCCTCTGCATGTGATCATATCCCCCATCCATCCAGGCTCCCATTCATCATCTCCACCCTCTCCTCCTCATACCACTTCTGAAACCCAGCAGCTTATCCCAACCCCTGGCTTCCTCAAATCTGTTAGAGCAGGGTTTCCTACTCGCAAACCACAGGAAGTTGATTCCAAGGAGCGTTTGCCTGTGTAGTAGCGCTGCAAAGACCTTATCTCTTGGCCTGGAAGAGACCCTGCAGCTTCACAACAAACTCGCCTTCGATTCTGCTCATCATGCACCCATGCCGTATTTTGTAATTCCACTAAACTCTGATCTCTACTTACCCATGCACAAATTAAGTGTATGCTTATGCAATTATCTGTCTTGCTGAGGTCAGAGATGTCTGTGTCATTTTGATAAATTGGATGAGTGCATTAAGTGGGTGTGCTGGGAAGCTAAGGTGTCTGAGTATACTTGGGTATTGTGGTATATGGGTGGAAATGTGTGAGATGAGGTGAGCATGAGTGCTTATGTTGGCCAACTTGGTGTCTTCCTTGATTTTTAGGTATCCCATTGAAAGAATTTGAGTTAAACAACTTTAACTGTATGTTAGTTTACAAATTTGTTTTTTGGGACTGAAGAGAGAGGGGGTGGAGTGCAAGGGAGACTGGAAGAGAAGTATCTAATCACAAAAGACTTTTTATCACATACACCTCTACCTCGATATAACGCTGTCCTCGGGAGCCAAAAAATCTTACCGCGTTATAGGTGAAACCGCGTTATATTGAACTTGCTTTGATCCGCCAGAGCGCCAAGCCCCACCCCCCTGGAGCGTTGCTTTACCGCGTTATATCTGAATTCGTGTTATATCGGGTCGCGTTATATCGGGGTAGAGGTGTGCTTTACAGCACTTGAGCCTTTGTAGCCTAACTAGGGATGAACTAAGTAGCATGTTTGTGTACTTTTTCAGGATGATAGAACTTCATTTGATATGTTCTGGTTAATCCGGGTTGCGATTGTAATTTCTATATGGTTAGTCTCGTTTGTGTAAATTGTGTTATTTGAGATGACCAAGGATAGAAATGCCAAACTGTCGCCTACAATGTATAGTATTCATTGCAAACTGGCTCATTGGCCAGGTAAGAGCTTCCTTCTATGTTCTTGTTGAGGATACCTGAGCTATTGTGTAAGAGTTGTGTTTTTGTTTTGTTTTGTTTTGTTGTTTAGCATACTTTTAGGCCTAGGTGAGGGCATTGCATATTTGCACGTTTATCTTGTATTTTGTATCTTATCTAGTATTTTGAGTTGTACCTTTAGCAGAGTGTGGAACAACTGGGTAGCCTTGATTTAGGGGAAAGTCTGTTGATAGGTGTCTGGGATTCCTAGGCCACCAAAAATAAGTTTACAGTCTGCAAAGATTTGCTATCATGCAGTCTTAAACTAATATTGCAAACCCCATGTTGTTTTATACTGCAAACTTTCAAAATATCTGAATACTTAAAACTTATTCCAAGCAATTACCCTAAATACCAGATGTAAAGTATATAATTTGTGTTTAAAATAGCCTGAGCAAATCCATCCAATAGAAAAATGATCAAATACGAAATAATCCAAGGGGTCTCATGTCTACACCTGTTTGAAAAACATGGTGTAGGTGTGTAGGATACTGTTGTTAAAGCTTGCAATTATTTTCAAAATCCTGGGGAAAAAAATCTTTACTTGCAAGAACTCATTTTTAGAAACATTCACTCAGTATGAGAACAGCTCAGATTTTTTTCCTTTTAGATCAATTGCCGTGTTTCAGTTTCCCTATTTATAGCCTAATTTTGGCTGGATAAAGTGAAAACTGTTACATTTGCCTGTATAATACACTTAAAGTAGCTAATCTGAAATAGCAGTTTTCAATCAGAAGGGAATTTTGACTGCTTTTATAGAAAGATTACTCTAAAACATGTTTCCCGTTTGGCTGATTTAGATTCCTTGAACACACTTCGTAAATGTTGAAATGTGAAACCAAATGTGTTTCTCTCTCTATCTTTGTAAAACATTTCAAATTCAAGGCAGAGGATTCTGTTTCCATCTTCATAACAATGAGAAAAACGGGAAAATGGTGGCTCACGTGTCAGTGCTCTGTATCACCTCTATCAGAAAGACTGATTACTGTGTTGATGGTGACTTCTAAGGCCATCTCACACTTGCTTCTGCTCAATAAGGTGCTATAATGCAGTCCACACTCAAGAAAAATAGGTCAAACTGCAAAATTATGGGTATAGAATACTAAATTACCAAAAAAACCTAAGCCGTAGGTGGACAGGCCCTCCATGAGCTATTTCTACATTCTAAACAAAATTTAAAAACTGTTAATAGAGACTTTATATATATATATATATTTATGCACTGACCCTCTCTTTTTGCTCATTTAGGCATCATTATTTTCACAGCGCCAGAGGCTGCCATTTATGATGATTAAAGAAGGCATATCTTTGGTATCTGTAACACCTAGCTGTTACATAGAATGTAAAAAGTAAACACATGGACTTTTTGAGATATATTCCCTCAAGGCTGAAAGCAGAGTTAGTTTTCTCTGTAAGCAAATAATAAGAGTACAGGCCCTGACTCAGCAAGGGTGCCTAAGTGTATGCCTAACTTTAAGCATGCGAAGGTGGGTGAGGTGAAAAGATATTATCTCACCCACCTTGTCTCATCCTGGGACCAACATGGCTAAACAATGCATATAAGTTTAACCATGTGAGTTGCCCCAATGACTTGAGTGGGAAAACTTGCTGAATTGGGACTACAGTCAGTGCTAACAAGGTGCAAAACACCTAAGCATGGAAGGGAAACTCGTTAATTTTTTATTTGGTGTCTGATCAGCAGCACTCCTTGAGCCTTGCAATTGCTCTGAATTGCTTGAAGAGTAAGGTTCACTGTCCTTATCTTTAGTGTGAGAGAGAAAATATTTTTTGAAAGAGCTAAGACTGAAGCATAAGAGTTAATTAACTCTGGAAAGAGATGAGATATGAGCTAAGCTTCACAGTTAGCTCTTTTAAATACATCCAACAGGTGCCCTTATGGTGTCTGCTTACTGTTAGTATTCTGAAATAGTCTGACCTGACAGGATTCAGGTAACTTCAGCTTTTTCTATTATATGAAGATTTCAAGCGGTGTGCAGGAAACTGTTCATGTAAATCCAATCCAGGAATAGCTGCTATCTCACAGACTGACAGATATATGCCATTCTCTTCATTTGGCATGTGTTGTCTGAGATACGAGGCTATGAGGGTTGGCAGCAGGCCCGTGGTGTTGGGTGTCAGACTAAGAAACATTCTGAGAAGTGTTTTCCAGACTGACACCGAGTTACTTAAAAGCATTGAGTTGTTAATAATAATAAATTAATAATGATAAAGATATGGGTGGGAGAGTCGTTGGATTGTACAACTAAGCCAGAATTCTTAAAGCAGGCATATTTCTTTTGGTGATCTAGGTTTTCTGATGTTGCTTTCTCCTTCTCTTTAATATGTACGAGAGCAATATATTGGCATAGTGAGCTACTTTGCACAGTTGTCATTGCTGCTGTGGTAGAGATCAATAATTCATGAACATATGGAACTATACTTGCTAGATGAGGTGACTTGTTGACTCCAGGAGAGTGTTTTATTAGCTAGAGTGGTCCATCTGCTTTTGAAATTGTAATTAAGATACACATTTCCCTTTGTCCAAAGAAGTGGAAAAGGTGTTAGAGATATTGCGGTGAGGTTAGGTACTCAGCTGCCAGCTCCTTCCCCAGAACCCAAAAAAGCAAGACTTGGCAAATTTGATGTAAATACAAGCCCCCTCATACACCCCGTACACTGCCTTGAGCTTTAATGCTGTCACCAACAAATATTTAAACAGTTTTCATCTCGATATCTTGATAAAACCTACATACCCTTGTGTAAGATGATGTAGAGAGAACTGTTAGTTTCCAATTTTTGGCAGTAAAAGGGATGCTGAATATTGTTACAAAATCTGTTTTGAGATTAATATAGAAGCTGTGTCAGGCACATAACACATGGCTGTATTTGTGGACTAATCAGCAACAAACTGACAATACCTTTGACTAGTTGTCAGTGGCTCTGTTTGTGTTGCCTTGTTTTTCTGTATAAAATTCCTGGTGGAGATGTGAGCAGACAGATGCAATGATGGGTATCCAGGGCTTCATTACACCAATAACTATAAGGATCAAAGCAATCTTCTCGTATGGATCTTGCTCTTCATCGTGCGGTTGAACATCTGTCTGTCCACCTTCTGATTACTTCACCTAGGTATCTGTGATCATAGGCATCTCTGTCAGCGCCGCTCTGCCATCTACCCTGGCTGATTACCGTTAACGTAGTCTGTTCCGTGGGGGATGTGTGTGCTGTAGAAGGCTTTATTATTAACATATGCCTCATCATTCCATGAGGAGTTAATTGACTGCTACATGTTTAGTGGAGCAGAAACCATTCTGCTGATTTCTCACCGTGGGAATGTGGAGCGAGGCGAAGAGGTGGGGCATGTTCATTTGGTGCAAACAGATTCTTATTTGGTTGGAACACCTGAGTGTGTTCATGAAGTTGTTTTCTGCTAAAGTAAATGTGCTTTTTGTGCAGAGAGTGAGGACGGGGTTTCAATCAGTAGGCCAAGTCAGTCTGAAGTTCCTTGGGCACCATGATAAGCTCACACCACAAAATTAAAGGTTTCAGGGCCTCCTGTTGCAGGCTTACAAGGTAGGAAGCATCTGCTTCAGCTCGGGGGGACTAATTGGTCTCCTTGATAACAGTCAAATCCCTTCTGAGCTCATTCAGTCTCTCCCTACCTCTGCCAGAGATTGTTCTGTGTGCTGCTTCTAAGATACATTACCAAGTGTCTGGGGAATCGTACTGGTTTTAGTCACATGATTGTAGTACATTTTCTCTTGTATAGAGAAAAACACGCGTACAGGTACTCAGAACTGAGCTCAGCTAGAGTCATAATACCATAGAAGCTGCACTTCGCTGTAGAGCCCTGCTATAAGCCTTGTCTGACTCAAGGAAATAAAGAATCAGGGAGGCTTGCTTCAGTATTTACCCTCACTGTCCTGACTTTTCTGCTCCCTTCTTGAATTAAGTTTGCAAATAAACCCCAGCTTGGTGATCCAGTGGTAGTGCTCTGAATTACCATGCAAGACCTGACCTCAATTCAAAGAGTCTACAAACCTAGTCACCTAGCAAAGGATTGTCCTTCAACAGCCATTTCTCCAAACATAGATGGTTAGCTAATTGGGGCTGTTCTTAGTGTCCAGTTAGTCATAGAATTTAAGGCCAGTGGGAAACACCAGATCTTTAGTCTGGTGTATCACAGGCCACCAACACCCCACACACTAAACCAAGTAGACAAAATTAGACCAAGGGATTACAGCCTTCAGGAGACTGAACTATTATGCGCCACAGGCAGAGAATAGCCGGGACTGAGGCTCACCAATCCCTGAGGCCCTGCAATGGCAGGGAATTGAGGTTTGGAGGAATACATTTAAGGACAGGGCTACGTACATTAGTATTTCTAACCAAGAAATGAAAATGGTGTGGAATCTGCTGCAGACATTTTAATTTCCTCTTGCTACAGACTATAAGCGATAATAGCAATGCAGCAATAGCAAATGTGCTATGTACTGCTTTTGTAAGAAAGATGTAGTAAGTATAAATGTGTAACCTCTTCTGCAAAGCTCACACTACCACTGGAAGACTATTGCTAGTTTGTACAAAGCTAGAAGATCCAATGTCTTTTTCATTGCCAGCATTGTAAAATTTAACTAATTCAAAATGGGTGCATGTGTGGGTTTCTTTCTTGCCAAATCATATTAAGCCTATTTCTAAATAAACTTTTCTTTCTTAGTTAAATTGCAGGTTGTGATAATCTGTTCCTTTTGTTTCCCTGGTTGTTTCTTACTGCACAAAGAGAATGAGACCAAGATATTAAAAACCAAATGTCTTAATGGGTGTCTGTTTTTGCACATCCAGCTTGATATGCTTTAAATGGGTTTGGTGATGAACAATCACTCTTTGAAAATCAACCCCTCCCCCCCTACACACACACACAAAAAACAAAAACAAAGAAGAATTACAGTCCACTCTTAATTTCTGCATGTCGATCAATGACTTAACAGTGCATTTCATAGAGATTTCCGGCAGCAGAATTGTGATATTTTTAGCTCTCCTTCCAAGAACTTGCAAATAGACCTGGTCGAATAATTGAGTTTTTGCTTCGGAGGCTGAACTGAAACACTAGAAAAATTCATTTCAGATTGACCCAAAGTGATTTTTTTTTGTTTTGTTTTGTGAAAATTTAAAACAAAATTTCATGTTTTTACATTTTCTTAATTAAATTGGAATAAATTTTGAAACAAAAACTCTAGATGTTTTGTTTAGAAAACATTGAAACAAAAACATTTACTTTTTTGAATTTTTGCGATTTTTTTTTTTTTTTAAGCTGAAACTCTTCACCAAATTCAACCTGAATTCTCCAGTAGGTTTGATTGACCTGAAATTACATTTTTTGGCAAATGCACTATTTCCTTGGAAAAAAATGCACTCGGCTGAGGCATATGAATGTTTAGCATATCTGGCATGTAAATACCTGGCAGTGCTGGCTACAAAAGTGCCATGCAAATGCCTGTTCTCACTTTCAGCAGCATCTATAAAAGTAAACAAACGTGTTTGTCTTACTATTTGGCTGAACAAGAAGTAGGACTGAGTGGATTTGTAGGTGCTGAAGTTTTATGTTGGTTTTGAGTGCAGTTATGTAACACAAATAATCTATATTCGTAAATTGCACTTCCATGACAGAGATTGCACTATAGTACTTGTATGAGGTGAATTGAAAAATACTATTTCTTTCATTATCTTTACAGTGCAAATATTTGTAATAAAAATATACACTTTGATTTCACTTACAACACAGAATACAATATATATGAAAATGTAGACAAACATCCAAAATATTTATTAAATTTCAATTAGTATTCTATTTAACAGTGCAATTAAAACTACGATTAATCTTGATTAATTTTTGAGTTAATCACGTGAGTTAACTGTGATTGACAGCCCTAGTTTTTAACTTTACTTTCACCTGTAACTGAATCCTATTATGTGGATCTCTTTACACGATCTCCCTATGACCCATGTTCTCTAACTTCCCAACGAAAAGATGGGCTTTGCTGGATTTAATGTTATCCAGTCCAAAAACTAATAAAATAATCAGTCCACTAACATTTTATATGGAATATATAACAAAATGCATGTGCATCTCAATAGCATATGTAGTAATATCCTTTGCAGTCAGGTTTAATTGATTAATGACAAAGTTGCTCTTTAACTAACTAGTTTCAACGAATTCTTGTTCCCCCTCATGAGTCAGAGAGCTGGGGAGTTCTTTCCTGATCCCTTCGCCCCCTCCCCAAAAAAATTTTAAGTATGGAACCTTTCAGTGGACTGTGAGCAGTGTATATTATGATTGTATCAAGACTACATTTAATTTATAAAGAGGAAGGGAGGATAACACATGAGAGAGACAGAAATCTGCTGTTCTCTTTTTAAGTGAAAGGTCGTGTAACTGAGCACTGCAGGGTGGATTGAGAGAAATGAGCTCCGGTTTGCTAGGAATTAGAATGAGTCTATCTGATTTTCCTTCACTTGTGACCTTTAAAGATGCAGCTTTTAGATTGATAAGCAGGTTGATGCTTTGAGTAACCCAATCCAGAATTTGTTTAATATAAAGACTATCTTTCAAACCCCATGGATATTACTTCCACAAAAAGGTTTCTTTCTATGAAATCTCCAGAGAAAGGAATGCACCGATTACAGCTTATCTGTCAGACAAAAGAAAATTCAGAATTACTGTAAGTTTAAATTAGAAGAATGTTGAATTTGCTAAGGTATAAAATATTGTATGGAACTTCTTGCATCCTCTCATTAGAGGCCTTCAGACTAGAATATTCTTTCTTAACCATGCCCTACCCTTACAGGTCTACCTGCTTTGTTCTCTTTCCACTTCGTTTGCAGGCATGAAGCATTCCTTTCCTATGGGACGATAGAATAGCTTGTCAAGATAACTTACTGTGTGCAGTGTACAGTGGAATGTTACTTAACAATCTTTTTGTCAATGATGATGTATAGCTGGAGGTGTTTGATGGCAGATCAAAGAATGCATGCAAGTTGAAAACACCTTACATACTGCATGAGTAAAACATTGATATGATGCCTTTAGATTTCTTTGTTTTTCACTATAACAGTCTGCTACCCTGTATTGGCACAGCTGGCTCTTTATAGCGGGTCAAATTCCAAGCTTATCTGTACAGTTCTTCTGTCGTCTTGGGCACCTGTGGCCATGTGAGTCATTTGTGACTGGGTTCTTCATATCTTCCCTGCCCCTTGCTCACAATTGCTTGATCTGCTTGCAGGGGGAGCTTTTAAGAGTACCGTTTGTAACCCCAGCTACCTAGTCACTCATGTCTGCTCAGAGATAGTTTCTCTCGAGCTCTCTCTGGCTCCTGGTGGGAACTTTTTCCAGTGCATTATTTGTATGTACACACGTGCATACACCCTGGACATTTTCTTGCTTGGTGCATCTAGAAGGGAGAGGATTTTTATTTTATGTATTTATTTTAAAGAAAGGAGCCCGCAGACTACTTTAACTTGAGTAGAAAACAGCATGGTGTGGCAGGACTAGCTGAGCGTGGAAAGTCAACTTTATCCCTAAACAAGGTCCCTTCTGGTCAAGGTTGAAGTATGTGTGTGTGTGTGACAGTGGAAGAAGCTCTCCCTGACACTTCCTGGGCAATTCTTGTTCTGTTGTTAGTACAAGGCTTGCCTTTCCAGGTCTAGTAAGCCAAAGTCTCACTAAACGGATAGTTACGGAAGTGCTTTTGTCAGGTGGTGTCTCTTCAGACTGCTGTACTTGAGTTTCTGTACAGGACTCCAGCTTTCTTATTTATTGTGCTGAATATTACCCATGCCATTTGTACAGTCAGTTTACTTCTGTACTTGAAAATAATTACAGAAAATGTGCTCTACAGAAGAAAAAGAAAAAACATATTTATGAGGTAGCTAGTAAGGAGGGTTCGTCCCGGTGATGCTCCCATTTGTCTCCTTCAGCTGCTGTATGCTCTTCTTTCTCTGTTGTCTTAGCTTAAATTCTAATTTGACTAGCTTTTCCAAATCTCACAAATGATTATTCAGAGACTTCATCTGAATCATTGCAGGGACTTCCTAGGAGGGAGTA
Source organism: Terrapene triunguis (assembly GCF_002925995.2). Taxonomy (NCBI): domain Eukaryota; kingdom Metazoa; phylum Chordata; order Testudines; family Emydidae; genus Terrapene; species Terrapene triunguis. The sequence continues at coordinate 15,767,349 of NW_020664725.1, read as the reverse complement.
TGAGTGCTGTCTCCGCTCTGTCCTTTTTTGTTTCCATTTAATGTTGGTGGATGTAGACATGAGATGAGAAGTAAATCGGAAGTAAAAAGCTGCATCTCATCACTTGCAAATCTGTGGCCTTACCACTTTTCCTTGATGCTGAAATTCCTGTCTATAACTTCATTTCCTCACATCTGGGATTGCTGTAATACATATCAGATGTACATTACAAATAATTGATGATTTGCTGTTATGGGGGTCAGAATACTGCAGTCGTGTCCACCTAAGGAACATTTTATGCCAGTTCCTGGTTCATCTTTATCTATTCTAGCTTTCAATTTGGGTTTGATCTGGTTTTTAAAGTCCAGTCCTGGCTAATTCTATATAGACCTAAGGTTTCTACTTATAATATTAAGCATACAAAAAACTCAGACTGACTGTGTGTGCCATGTTCCCTTCAGTTGTACTTGATTTGCATCTCCTATTGAAATAGAGAGTGCATGTAGAAATCTTCACAGCTGCAAAACTGCCTTCTCTGGGTGACATGGAGCATTTGGGCTCCTGGCCTCTGGTGCTTTGGGCTGACATTAGCCGAAGAGCAGCCTAAAGTACAAACTGAAACCCGTACAGACCCTGTCGGGGTTTCTTTATACATGCTGTAAAGAAATACAGACGCTCTCTGGGTTACACAAGACCCGACTTGCGCAAATTTGCACTTATGGAAAAAGTTCCATAAGCCAGAAATAGGATTTTCGAGTTGCGGAAATTTTTGCGTAACGTACAGGTATATGTTTCCGACGTACGCAAAATTCGAGTTACGCAAGGCTTTCTGGAACAGAACGATTGCATAAGTCGGGGGTGGGGGGGGCGTCTGTAAGCTGTAAAATGCCTTTTCACCACCTTCCGCCAAAAATATGAAAATACTGGAAATGACAATATTAAAAATTACTTGAAGAATCTTTTAATTTCCCTTTAAAATTGTGAAAAGCCCCACCTGTAGAAAGTTACTGTACACTGACACTACTGCCAAAGACTAGCCTTTCTTTTAAAAGGCTTTCCTCATTGCAAACTAATGCAAAGAAGCAGTAGAACGCTCTTTGGTTTACAATATGCTTCCTGAATGCGTTCTTTAGATGAGTACAATTGTGCAGCGTAGTACAGTCCAGAACCAGTATCATGGAAACTTCATTGGACCAGCCAACTTTCCTGATCTTGGGCTATGCATCCGTTGTTTTTTGGGGGGGGAGGGGGGGGGAGTGTGGTTATTGCATTCTTCAATAGTATTAGGGAAACTAATAAAACAGTCTCTCCAGAGTATTGTGTTAGAGCCATATTCCCCACCAGCTCACAACTGATGCTGCTGGGTCTTGTGATTCTAACTTCAAAGGGAAAATCTTTGAATGAAAGCTACCGAACCTCTTAACTTGAACAGATGTATGCTTCTTAATTAGGATAGCCATTCCGAATGTTCCTTCTTAGCTTTGGTTATCTGTCCCAAGTGTTGAGAGAAAATGGAGGCGTTCCCAAGCAGGAAATGATTGATAAGCTTCTTTTCTTGAAGCTCATTCTGTTATTGATTTTGTGATATTGTTTGAAGAATGATTCCGCATTTTTTATTAAAATATGTTCTCCAAGTAGCTTTTCAATTAAGTGAATTGTACTCTAGCTGAAAGGTTCCGTTGTGCTTGAAATATGCTTGCTTTCTGTACCTTCAGCACCATCTTAATTAGTAGCGATGTGACAGGAGGTGGAGAAAACTCACTGGCAATCCTCTTCCTTTCCCTTGATTTTTTTTTTTAATTCTATTCTGCTAAAGCTCAGCCTCTGTAGTGGATGAAATGGTGACCTAACCGGGGAAGAGGGAAGTTGCGTATAGGAGAGGTGAAAAAATTATCTACTATCTGAGAAATTTGATTATATACATGCTCAGCCATAGCTTCTACTTGCCTGTTGCCTACATAAAGGAAGGAAGGTGTAAGATCCATATGTGGAGAACATGCAGAACTGAATGACTGGAATCTATTTGTACTTCAACTTAAATGCCAGCATGAAATGAAAAGCCACCCTGAGAAGTTCATTTGCATGAGCAACTTTGTAAATGCATCAATCAGTGATATGATAGTGCTAGCTAGACAGTACCCCCCACCCCCTGCAATACCTGAATTTGGTCAGTAACAATTGAGGCAGCTTGCATTTTGTATTTAGCGTAGCTTTTATTCACTTTTAATTTGATTTGTTGTTGTTTCTTCAGGCTGGGAGTAATGACCTATCTGCGTGGTGTGAGAGGGTGGACTCAAACGGTCAATGGAGGAGGGCAGTTATTGGATCAGGACCAGGTTACTGCCTCGGGGTGGTGACTGGAGCTGTGTCACGTAGGGCTGATGACTCAGTTGTTTTCCATGGCTCATGGAGAGAAGTCCCATTTGGCTTATTAAAACATAAAAACCTACCAATTCTCCATGATGTCAGAAAGCATTGGGATGTGTCCAGATGCAGAGGGTGAATGCATGACTGGGTTGAGCTACTGAAGCATATGAAAGCTTTGTCTTGAATGACATTCCTGGATGGAGTCGATTCGCTAGGAATCAAATGCTTAGGTCATTTCAGTCAATAGGGACGGGGGAAAAATGCATTTTAGAATTATGAGTGCTTTGAAAATGGGAAGGCTTTACAGCTACTAAGCTTAAACTCGTACTTAAAACGATTGCCGAGCACAGATGTTAAGGTTATGTAATTCTATGGAGAAAGTGTAACAATATAACATTTAAGATGAGCTGCAAACTAAAGTTCAGATCAGGCAAAGAAACGAATGGAAAACCCTTCTGTATATGAGTGTGGAAAACCTAATAATCATAACTTCAACATTTCTGAGCCAAATTCTTTAAAACTCTACTTGTTCTTTAGAGTTCAGTGAGTATTCAAACTTGACTGGTTTAGAAGAGTCATTTTGGCTGTTTTTGAGTAAATTATGCACTGTTCTGTTCAGACACGTGAGTGTGCATTTGTCTTTTACTTGCATAACTCAAATACCTGAACAGTGTTTTTTATGACGCTTTCCAAAAAAAATGAACTCGAGGCAGACACATGAAAAATTCAGCCCAAAAGGAATTTGAACAATAAAAGACAAATATAATACATATTGCAATTCAATCTGAAATGGAACACACACAGCAATTCAATCTGAAATAAAGTGGTTACTACCATTGTCTTTGTAATATGATAGGTCTTGGTAGCTATAGTCCACTGAATATCCTGTGTAAACTAATGAGGTTTCTCAATTTCATTTTATTTTTCTGGTCAAGATGGAACATTTCAAATGATGCATTTGCTGCAACCTATCCCCGAACGCTGAGAGTAGCTTATTCTTTCCTGTAGGGATGGAATTGCTCCTCTTTGACGTTATCGAATTCTAAGCATTTTCCATACAGGAAAGATGTTGCAGCCTCTCCATGCCTGGACCTCCAGTGAAGGCCTACAGGGTCAGGCCCTCAATTAGTATGCACAGGTAGTGAAATTGGAATTTAAATAAAGTTGCTGGAGAGCGAGACGGCAGTGTTGTCTTTTTGCTCTTGATCTTAAGAACAGTCGCCATTTCCCATCTCCTAAAATGCCTTTATAAATATTCTGGTCATTGAACCTAGTTTTCCTAAAATTGCAGTACAGAATGGACCAGTCAGTTGCCTGGTCTGTCTGGTGAAAATCAGCCTGTACAGATTTGATGTCCCAGCCTGCAGTGTGATTACATTAAGTGGCTCCTGGCAGTTTACAGGTTGATGAGTGACAAGTTCAGTTCAGTATATTGCGTTTCAGAATGAAATGCAGAAAAATATTGCAGCTATATTCCTCTTTTCTAATTCCCCACCCCTATTTGATTACAGTATAGTGTCTCTGGGCATATTTAAATAGAATTTGACTTAACTCATTATCCATTGTCCCCCAAACCCCTCCATATAATTGGCTTTTTGTACATTCTCAAGATACTTGACTTTATGTAGCTTGGGTTGTAATGAGCAGAGTGTAATTCTGATTTTTAGGAAATTATAAGAAACTGCAGACCCATAAAATCTTATGATTCATGATCATTTGTTTTGTTCTCATAATGCAACCTAAACTAAAAAGCCATTCATCAAAGCTGTAAAGCTGTTCATGGCTGTCTCAGGATAGCATGCAAAGGATAATTCATCCCAAACAGAAGAAAAGCACATGTTCATCCATCCATTTCCAGACATGCAGTTAGATTCCTTCTTCAGGGCTGTGGTGGAGGGAAGAACTGTCACCAAATTATAAAATATATGCAGCAGGGGGAAAAAATCTTCTTTGTTGAAGTAACCTGGCATATATTCAATGCAAAATATATGGTAGGACGCTTAAAGTGACTGTATAAAGACCTGCCTGCTTTGCATCATAAACAGAATTTACTAAATTCCATTTACAGAATTTATTACTCGCAGTGACTTAATTCAAGCTCAAACTAAGATTAGCTGTTAAGTCAGCTCTACATACCCGGTTGCAACCGTGGGGTTTTTTTGTTGTTTTCCCGGCCTTAAATCACATTTAAAATGTCCCCTTCCTAATACTTTTTGGCTCCCTTAATAAGCTTTTTGACCTCGGAAGAGAGGGTTGTTGGTTTGTTTGTTTGTTTGTTTTTAGAATTGAGGATAATCAACTTTTAAATTTTTTTACCTAGATTGTATTGCATTAAACTACACGACTGAGGCAGCAAATTCTAATGCCCCTTTTAGAATGAGTCCAGTTGGAAGCACTGGTGGTCTTGTTTATACAGCTTTGTGTTATCTCACTAATCTGCATAGAGATGCTCTTAAAATGTGCATCTGATTTTGTTCAGTTTAATTTAGATGGATTATGCAAAAATGCAGCGAAAAGTCCCCATGCCCTTGTTTTCAGAAGGGAAGAACTTCCACCTGGAGCGCTATTACGGTAGGTCAAAATGTGGACCAAAGCACCATATGCTGCTATGACTGGCTAAACGGAAAACAAAAGTTATTAATTTGAAAGCCATTTGTAGATACTAGGTCTGGAATGCAAATATCGCTAATGAATAAAATAACCCAATGTTGGTAACTTGAAGTACAATTGTGAGATTTTTTTTTTGTTTTGTTATTTATTCAAACAGTTGCTTTAGAAATCAGGTATTCTACTGGTTTCTGAAGCTTCTCTATTGTCAGAAGTGTCTTAGTGGGCAAAAAAATTCCAAGTGACAGCAGTGTGTTTTTTCTTCATTGAGATGTGTGATGCTGAAGTTATTTTTATCTAACTCGATACAGTTCTGATGTTTTACGTACCATCAGCCATGCATTCACCTGCATGTTTGTCTGGCGTTGGAGGGGGCTGTCTTTCTGATTTTTAAAAGTTAGTAGAAGTAATCACACTTCTTCAAACCGTTCTTTACGTTGGAACATGATAGTGGAAGTTATTCCGTATGGAATTTCAAACTATATTCTTTCAAGAAGTTAAGTGAATGTTTTGCAGATCTGTAAATCAGATATTAAAATAGTGACTTGTGGAGGTTGCTCTGTTCAGCAACAACTATGAAAGTTCATAACTAGTCTCTGCTCCGCACCATGGCAGCTAAGAATTTGGCATTTGTCTGTAACAGCACTGATGGAAACAGGAGGATAAATTAAAACAGTCTGATTTCAAGATTAACTTGTGTTCTTATTTACAAACAGGAAAAGAGAGAGAGAGAGAGAGAGAGAGAGAGAGTTTATTTGCTAAAATATCTGCAAGTTTCTTTTAAAGTGACTTCCTTCTTGAAATGGTTCTCTACGGTGCCAGACATCTATATAAAATCCCCACAACAGCTATATTCCACTCAAATTCTGTACTGCCTGATCTAAACTAAAATGGCTGTTGGGATTCATGAAACCCACAGTACAAAGTTTGACTTTCAAGCATTCCCAATATGAGACAATGTGTTCGGGGGATTTTTTTTTCACATCTGGGCCTATTTATCAGTGTTCCGCTGCAGGGGTGGGAGGCCTGGATCAGTGTTCATGTTGCATTCCCCATCAGAACCCAGCCCGAGCCGGGGAAACTAATGATCCAACCAGCGGACTAAATTCGGTGATGAATCCTGGTCACATGCCACCTGAGGCACATTGCGCACAAACTAAGAAGTGGTGTTCCACTTGCTGCTGCTTTTACCTAGATTTGCACATATGGAGAGCAGGGAGAAGAGAGATGGGAATTTGAAGTGAGTGGTGAGGACACAGTGGGGAGGGTCCCTTATTCCTAAAGCCAGCACTGGATGTATGTTTACCAGTCCCTCTTCTGTCTAAAAAAATCAAACTGCATTTTCTTTCAAGGTTTTGCTTTATCCCAGAGTTTTTCAGGTCTTGAAGAAGAGCTCCGTGTAAGCTTGAAAGTCTGTCTCTCTCTCTCTCTCTCTCTCTCTCTCTCTCTCTCTCCCCCCAACAGAAGTTGGCCAGTAAAACACATTACCTCACCCACATTCTCTCTCTAGTATCTAGGGAGCAACAGGGCTACAACAACGCTGCAAGCAAGTTTTTCATGGCAATTTTAGTGGTCTGTGGGAGATGTTTGATCTAATATCCGTTCATATCCCTGTGGCACTCTACCTCAAAGCAGCACCCTGGAACCCCCATATTCACCCATCATATAATTCTGATATATTTCATACAAAGCATGCCATGTAAGATACCATATGAAAAGTTATGATCTGCTGAAACCCGTTGTCAAAATATGTCTATCGTTAGTCTGTATGACGTTATGAGATTTTGCTGTATGATTGTTACTGAAATATGTTGTAAGTTTGAGAGTCTCCACTGCTAGTTCTCCAGTGACAAAGGAGGTGATCGACTCCCAGGAGGATGTTAAGCGACCATTAATCAGCAGGAGAGTTGTAATCCAGAGATTTTACAATGCTATAAGAGGGCTGTGCAAATGTAACAGAATGGAGGATTGCTCAAACCATGACACGTGTGGGCTAGTGTTTTCCAGGCACATGGACTGAGGATATCAAATAGGGGTCAGTGGCATCACGTTTTGGCCTTTTTCCTTCCTCACCTATGCTGGAAGCAACAAGAATGCTGGTAAGACAAAGATTTGAATTTAGGAGACCAGTCCCAGGCTGAAAGGCAAAGCCTGTGTATTAGGAACTGTAATCCCACTGCAACATTTAGTGGGAAGAAAAAAACCTGCTTGATCTAAATACCGCCTAGTCTAATAAGATTTAGACTGTGTGCTTACCTTTTATTTTCTTTGGTAACTATCTCTGACCTTTTATGCCTACCACTTATATTTTATCTAAAATAGCATGTTTTGGTTGAAATGCTTGGAAAATCTCAGCTCAGTTTACAAAGGCTGGTGTGTGTCCTCTCCACATCAAGGGAGGGGCAGATTGGGTAATAAACTTACACTGGCTTCTGAGCAGGGCAAGACGGTACAGTTCTGGGGTGCAAGGTTAGGGGCTTGGGAGATTTGCTGGTGCCTTTCTCTGTGTGATTCCTGAGTGGCTCAAGGAACTTTCATGCAATTCAGCTGGGTGTGGGGCTCCACATGCGGTTGTGCTGAGTGATAACAGCACCAGGAGGAGTTTGCTGCTTGTCACTAGCAAAATATTGTGAGAGATGGCCCAGACTGGAGAGTTGAGGGGGCACAGCAGTACCCCAGTTCCAGGTTGTACCCTGGGGATCCTATCTCAATCCCCAAAACCATCACCATAGCTGGCATCAAGGCATTACACACAGAACTCTTGCTTTACGATAGTAAAAATACAGAATAGGAACTTCCAATGATTAACTCCCCATTCTTACTTTACTGAAAAGCAAATGTCTTGTTAATTAAGCCTTTTTTATAAACTGGATTAAATCCAGTGGTTTGGTGTTAGCATGCATTGCAGCCAAGTCTGTTGTTCTTCCATGAAAGGAGTTTAGCATTGTACAGCAATAGAGTATGCAAGGCATGATCCCTTTATAGGGTGCTGGTTTGCTGTGGTTTCATTTTGGAATGCAAGAAGAGTGCAGCACATTGACAAGCAGTAACTAAATATTTTTAGACACTATAAAAGGACCATTGTAATTAAAGATACGGTGGCAAATTGCATTTGTGTGTGTGTCTTTGTATATAAATAAACACTTGTTAAATATGGTGGGGATGGAAAGGAAAGATGTCTGGCTTTGAACTGCTGATGATGTCTGACTTGTGTAAAATCTGGATGATGATATTCCCTCCCTGCTAGACTTTTATTGAGGTGTTTAGCATTTTAATGTGGACGCTTAAGATTTCTTGGTGGGTTTTACCAGTATCAGCAAATAATCAGTAAAATGCATTTTATAATCCTCTTACCTTATAGTATTATTAACAAGCTCATGATTGTTGGTGTAACCTTGCTCATAGACTGGAGAAGCACTCCCGTTTCTCATTGAGGTGATGAATTCATTTGTGGTGCCAACAGTGTGTCAGATGCTATAGGGAAAGGCTAGAAAACATGTTTTGCAGTATTTACAATCTATGCAGCCAAAACTCAGAGAAGCCATTCTCAAGTATCAGCCAGTGTGCAAAGATTAAAGAGAGCCTCCTGGCCATTCCACTTGTGCCTCAATCTCACAAGCTAAATAGGGCCAATCCTCATCAGTTTGAGAAGATGTAATTGTGGATGCTGACCCTTGTCCTGTGGCAGGGAATTAACCTTTGTAACCACACACACATCAGGTGATCAGCACCAAGGAGCAGCTTTCAGTGCAGCACACCTGTTTATCACACGCTTCATTACGTGTTATCAATACTAAACTAATCTCTGCAAAAATAGATCAAATGAAGCCGTCTGAATCCGTCCGTCAGTCTGAAAGGGCACCTGACACAGATGGGGACGCATTGGTAGCAGAGCTTTCATTGTCCTGGAAGCATAGAAACGGGAGAAGGTGAAATCCTCCATGCTGCCACATGTTGCAGACCCGGAGGCACTGGAAACCTGCAGTAGATTCCAGTGGGAGCTAAAAGGGGACCATATGTATCAGGACTATGTCATTTGAAATGTCAAGAATACCGTGATCTCCTTTTTGCTCCCTGTGGACGCAATCGCACAACACCAGACAGGTGTCCAGAGCAAGTGGTGCAGTGTCACACACAAAAACAAACCCAACCATTTTACGAGAGTGAGGTGCTTTTGGCATTTAAGCCGAATGCAGCTGATAGGAGGCAAGGAACAAAATTAGCTTTTTGCAAAGTGGCAGTCTTCTCCTTCACGAAGTTCTGCACCCCGTATCTCACCCTAGTGATGAGGGGAATTGTGCTATGCTGTTTTTCAGGGGAATTCCAACCATGCTCGTTAAAGATCCCATGCCCCTCTTCAGAAAAGCAGAGGGAATAAGATTCGGTATCCTGGCAGAGTCCCAGTGTGGGCAATTACTTTTTACCTCTCCAGATTGTTCCTCTTGGTTTGAACTGGTCATGGAATTTTTCGTACTTCTGTCCAAAACAGCTGCATTGTGCTTTGGTTGCTTTTAACGCTATCAAAGTATAACTTTGTCTTGGCAAACTGTATTCAGTAGCAAAGCTGGTGATGTGATCGCTAACGCTGCTTCCTTCTATGCCGTTTGGAAGGCTACAGTTATTAACAACGAGTAACATCTTGCAGGCCAGCTTGCAGCCGCCTACGGTACATCACCCCCGAGTGTATTTGTGCTTCAATTTAATCTTAAATGGAAAATGTAGTCACTTTATTTTAGCTCCGTTTTCTTTATTCAGTAGGTTCTTCTCTCTTTTCCTTTTGTGTATCTTTGTAGCATATGGGTGGATCTAAAATTTATGACAACGAGGGTAGTTGTGGGACATCATGGAGGATGTTGTTTTTCTCCCATGTGCTGCTAGCATGTTGTCCCATTTTCTTGTATCTGGATGTGCACAGAGGATTAATTTCTCAGTCTGGCACTGCCCAGTACCTTGCCACCATTCACCTGTATCTGTGGGGGCAAAGGAGATTTTTTTTTTTTTTTTAGGCAAAAATAAAATGTTTTGCTGTAGAAATGAAATGGCAAGTGGATTGGGGGGGGTGGGCGCTAGTCATTTTAAAATAGCTGTTCTTTACAAAGTTGTAGACAAGCGGAATTAATAAATACTTGCAAAAACACTAAATATTCATTCCCTGCTACTTCTGAAATGGTACAACAGCATCATTTTTTAATGATGGGTAACGATAAAAAACATCAATTTTAAATAAGCTGTTTTCTTCTCTTCCTCCTCGTAAAGCTGCGAGTCAGAAAGCTTGAAATTAAATACAGTTAATGCAGACAAGCTTTTGCTACCCTTATTCATGGAACTGATACCTGTCCATGTTTCTTGAATGCTCTGAGTATTGGGGAAGATCAGCAAACCGAAAATTGTTGCTAATGGGCTCAGGTTGGAGTTTTTTTTTTTAATGCATCTCAGATAGAAGAAAACAAGAAATATTGAGCCTTTAAATAGAACAGGCACCATTATCTTCTAATGCACATTTTCTTGTGTTTGTCTCTTTACAGCTCTTGTCTGTTGCTTTTCTATAATAGCTAAAATGAACCTGTAATCAAAAGGCATCCAGAAAAATACCTCTCATTTTATCTTAGTCTCCCTATTGGCTTTAATAGGGCAGTCTGCATGCAGGAGACTTCGGGGATCAGAGTGCTGCTAATCCATTATGTAACATAACCCATCCAAAACATGCAGCCTGCTATACCCCGGGGGCTATGATTGTATACTTGTTGGGGATGAGGAGATGCTATTAGTGCAGTGTCAGCATGTTCGTGGGTCTGAGCATACCAGCTAATAAGGATGTTCTGTGTTTTACCATCGGAGGTGGGAGGAAGACATTTAACGTTGAACATTTAACTTTAAAAGAGGGAGCTACACAAAAATGAGAGCGCTTGTTAAATGGAAATTAAAAGGAGCCCGTCGCAAGGGTTAAATGCCTACAAGCAGCATGGTGCCTACTTAAAAACACCATAATAAAGACTCAGACTAAATGTATACCCCAAATCAGAAAGGAAAATAAGAGTACCAAAGCAATGCCACCATGGCTGGTCAGCAGAGAAATAAAGGCTGTTAGAGGCAAAGAGTATATCTGCACTGCAGGTAAACATCCGCAGCTGGCCTGTGCCTGCTGACTCCAGTTCGTGGGGCTTGGGCTAAGGGGCAGTTTAATTGCGGTGTAGATGTTTGGGCTTGGATTGCAGCCTGGGCTCTAGGACCTGGTGAGTTGGGAGGGTCCCGGAGGTCAGGCTGCATCCTGAGCCCAGATGTCTACACTGCCATTAAACAGCTGTGCGCGCCTGAGTCAGCTGGCATGGGCCAGCCATGGGTGTCTAATGGCAGTGTAGACCCATCCAGAAAGGCATCCTTTAAAATGTGGACATCAAAACCTAGCAAAGATAATAGGAAGGAGCACGAACTATGGCAAGTTAGGTGTAAAAGTACAACAAGGCAGGCCAAGAGAGAATTTGAGAAGAAATTTGCTAAAGACTCAAAACTTCACAGTATGCACTGTAATGGTAGCCGTGTCTGTCCCATGATACTAGAGCAGAGGTGGGCAAACCACGGCTCGCGGGCCACATCCGGCCCACGGGACCGTCATGCCTGGCCCTTGAGCTCCCGGCTGGGGAGGCTAACCCCCGGCCCCTTCCCCGCTGTCCCCCCTGCAGCTATGCCGCCGCGTGGGCAGCGGTCTGGGTGGTGGGGCTGCGCGCTCCTTCAGGGCAGCACAGCAGCGTGTCTGGCTCCGGCCAGGTGGCGTGGCTGCCAGACGTGCTGCCCTGAGTGGCATGGTAAGGGGTGGGGAGTGGGGGGGGTTGGATTAAGGGGCAGGCAGTCAGGGGACAGGGAGCAGGGGGCGGTTGGATGGGGCGGAGGTTCGGGGGGGACGGGACGGGGGGCAGGGGGTTGGATAAGCGAGGGAGTCCCGGTGGGCCTGTCGGGGTGGGGGTGTGGATAGGGATCGGGGCAGTCAGGGAGCAGGGGGGTTGGATAAGGGGGTGAGGTCCCGGGGGGGTTGGATAAGGGGTGAGCGGTCCAAGGAGGGGTCAGTCAGGGGACAAGGAGCAGGGAGGATTGGGGGATTCTGAGGGGGGCAGGGAAGCGGGAGGGGTCAGATGGGGGCAGGGGGCAGGGTGTTTGGGGAGGCACAGTCCTCCATACCCGGCCTTCCATACAGTTTTGCAACCCCAATGTGGCCCTCGGGCCAAAAAGTTTGCTCACCTCTGTACTAGAGACACAAGGTGGGTGAGATAATATCTTTTATGGGACCAACTTGTGCTGGTGAGAGAGACAAGCTTTTGAGCCACAGCAAGCTGACATGAAGATGATTAAGGGGGTGTGTGTATAATAGAGGTCTCTAAAATCATGAATTTGCGTGGGGAAAAAGTGAATAGAGAAGTGTTATTTACCCTTTCCCACAGTACAAAAACCAGGGGTAACCCAATGAAATTAATAGGCAGCAGCTTTAATACAAAGAGGAGGAAGCACTTTTTGACACAATGCTCAATTAACCCAGGGAACTCATTGCTGTGGGGATGCTGTGGAGGCCAAAAGTATAATTGCATAAGTTCATGGAGGATAGGACCAGCAATGGCTATTAACCATGATGCTGATGCTCAGGTGAAACCCCATGGTGGGGAAGACAAGGATGGATGTCTCCAAATTGCACTGTTGGGTACACTCCTCCTATAGCTCTGGTATGGGTCTCTGTCAGAGTCAAGATACTGGGCTAGATGGGCCATAGGTCTAACCCTGTATGGCCGTTCCTATGCCCTTAGGGGAGTGGTGTGTTTTCTCCCCCCCCCCCCCCCAAAATTCAACTTTAGATCCTTGAATAGGCTTATCCGATTATATTAAAAGACATTGTTAACCCTTTCTCTTGTGTAAGATTCTTGGCTGTTTCGTTTTTACTTTCCTTGCAGTCTAGGCAGCTGGGTATACCTGGTTAGAGAGAGGCTAAAAGCAGAAGGGTGCATGAATGAAAGGTGGTCATGAAGAATATAAAAGCAAAATATATGGATTTTCATTGACCCGTTCCTGAACCCATTCAAAGACCAGTCAATGGATAATTTCTAAATCTTTTGTTTCCAGTTCGTGGGAGCTGTGCTAGATATGGCAGGTGTTAATCTGGCAGAAACATTGCTGATGGAGTTATTATATTGGACCATTGTCAAGGTTTTGTATTAAGTTGCACAAAAGAGAATTTGGGGCAAGGAGAAGAAGTGAACAAGGTTTGTCTCTCCCAGCTGTTTTGTTCTTCAAGGGACAAATCTCCCTGGGTGATAACTACCAGATTGATGGGGTTAGTGAAACACAGCGCAGAAAAGAGGATGCTGCTCGGCGGGAAGTAGAACCCAAAGCTCATGTTTAAGTACCACGGGCACAGCTTCAGTTTTGTGTCTGAACAAGTAATCTAAGAAACAAAGCATAGCTGCATAAGACAGTGTTGTGCTGGTGTCCTCGTTGCATTTGGTTCTATCGTAATCCAGCAGATGATTTGTTAAACAAAGAGCGTGCAACTGAAAGATGATGCCAAAACAGGAGCGAGTATAGTGCACCTTTCTTTTACTCCAATCTGATGACACCAAGAAAATCTTGGATTCACAGTATCTAAAATGTCTCACTAGCTACCATGTGCTCTTAAAAACTGACTTTCTTCTTGGCATCACTTATGTTTGCATGTCATCATACTCCTCACATACTTATGTTCAAGATATAATTTCCAGGTGGTATAATTGAAACCTAGATATTTTGCACTGACCTCTGTCTTTCTTTCCCTGCTCCTTTCACTCAACATTCTCTCCCTTGAATATTAGGTAACACATTTGCCAAGCTTTACGGTGTGTGCTGGTTAAATATTCCCCTGTCCTGCTGTATGCAGAACTGTAAGAGGAAATTAATATTTCAGTTGAGAAGATGAAAATATGAAATGTGAAGGCTTTTTTTGCCGTGGTTTTGCCTTGCAGCACGTTTCTTCAAAGACAGCAGTGAATTTAAGTCACTCACTGTAGCTGTCTCATTCTTTCTTGAGGCAGTGTTTTGATAAATGTTGATGAGTTTATAACTGTAAAACCAAATGACATTTATAGCACGATGCATGCTTTACTCATTGCATAATTATATCTAATAGTGTTGCACGTAAAAAAGCATTTACCATTTACTTTTGTTTAAAATGACAATCTAAACCTCCAGGCTTACGTTTTTTTAATATGAAGATAAAGACTTAATTAAAAACTAAACACAATTTATTTTTGTATCTCGTTTTTTAAAAGGTACCTAGCACTTTTTATTAAATAGCTGATAAAAATCACGGTGCTTCTATTGAAAGATCCATTTCATTTGAGGGGTTTTTTTGTTTTGATTTTTCAGTTCTCAAGCACTGGTGGACTTTGTTTTTAATTAAAAAAAAATTGAATCTGGTATGAGTCATCCTCTTCGCTTTTCTATTTTGAAACTTTAGGGCAGTGTTTAACAGCGTTCCACATTAACTGAAGCCATTTAGGTTCCAATCTGAATTTGATATGGTGGTTGCAAATGATGGGCACAGTTATCTGCAGCATGGTCACATGGTGTAACATTAGTCTTCCAGAATTGCCTTCCTTTCTTGGCTGTTAGTGTTGGTGAAACCAATCAAGTGAAGGACATTCTGATTTTCTACCATTTGGTAAAGGAGTCCAGCCCAGAAACTACAAATGAATTCTCAGACATGGTGGTGGTGTTTGTTTGACTTAAACAACTAGGACTCTCAGATAAATGTGACAATTATTTTGCACAAGCAACATTCTTCTTTCTTACAAACCCGCTTTAGGTTTTTTTAAGTTTATTTTCTGAGGCTACAGGCATCCCATTGGTCATGACCTTTGGGGCTACTACTGTTAATCAGTGGGGTATCACCATCTACCTCCTCCATTCTATCAAACATTATACTTTAAGTTCAAATTTGAGCTTGTTTTTTTAAGAGGAAACTATATAATGAAACTAGATGTGTCTGATTTAGCCAGTGGCATTTTTATTGTTATTCACTTAAATTCATAGTTTTTTGTTTGGTTTTTTTTCCATTATACTTTAAAAGAAAAATCTACAGCATTATTTTGTTTACAAGGTATTCAGAACCTTTTGTCTGCTTGCCAACCCGCTCTTTGATTCTCTGCCAAGTCTGCCTTTGTGCTCCTTGAAATTTTATGGTGTTACTCGGTCTTCCATGGTTACACCATAAGTGTCTGAGTCATTGCCAGTCTCCTACATTTTAAATGAACCACTGTCATTTCTGCTTGTCTTAACCAGCTGAGCAGCACTTCACTTGCTTCGGGTCTTTTGCAGATTCATAGGAAAGCAATTGTCACGTCTTATTTATTTGTGACTAAATTTTAGATGCTAGTAAACTGTTACCAAGGAACTTACTGGTGCATCTGCTCATCGTCGTCATCACTCCCATAACTGCATTGGTCGTTGGGGCACCATGATTGATGAGAAATCAACCAATTGTCTCCACCCCTGACGATTGTGTGTCAGTGCTTGAGACTCTGCGAAGACCATTCCTGTCCACTCTTTTATGTTGTCAATCCATCTCTTCTCCTGTCTACCTCTTCTTCTCTTTCCCTGTACTGTCCCTTGGAGGATGATCTTGTTACATGGCCGTACCACTTCAGCTTGCGCTTCTTCACGGTCGTCAGGAGGTCTTCATCTGACCCAGCGCATTGGGTGGTGATGTTGCGGACCGCTTCGTTAGTGACGTGGTCGAAATAGGAGATGCCCAGGATTTTATGGAAGCATCTCATGAGATGCTGCTAATGAGAGAGAGAGAAATATTTGCTCCTGGTACGTGTAAAAGTACTGGAACTTATTTTCCAAATAGTGAGTTGGGTGGAGCGGGGGGTGCAGAGTAAAATGTAATGCTTTCCGGAGATGTGATCTAACACCTGGAGACATAGTACAGCTTTTGTTTGCAGACTTAATACAAATGTGTGTCAAATTCAGTAGCAAGTGTGAGGCTTTACAACTATCTGTGCAATCCAGGATTTCAATAATGTGCTGAAAGACTGCAAGTCCTTGCCCCGCACACTCGCCCAAACAGAGTAAAAGAACAACCGACTGTAACTCCAACGTAAGAACTGAAGGTCTTCCCGGACAGTCTGCTGGGATTTGTTCAGATGGAAGGTATTGCTACGTTGACACCTCGTTCAGGTTTCCAGTGCTATTTAAGGGACAGATGTTAGTGATTCAGTGTGTGTGATAACACCACCTTAGAGTCAACTGTAGTGCCTCGAACCCGAAAGGATCCTTCATGCTTTCCAGTGATAGAGGAAGCGGGATGTCTAGCCACGACCCTGGGACAAACTCTCAACTCCTCAAAAATGTTAATTACATTAAGAAAATATTTGCTCCTCTTGTACATTAAAGAGTAGACGAGTACTTTTTGACTTTGGTTTTGACTGACTCTCCCACTGGTTCATGCTACTTGGTTGACCAGCCTTGGGAAGGATGAAGATAGTCTCTCAGGTGAGATGGGAACTTAGGCCTGGTCTACACTACCCCCCCACTTCGGACTAAGGTACGCAAATTCAGCTACGTTAATAACGTAGCTGAATTCGAAGTACCTTAGTCCGAACTTACCGCGGGTCCAGACGCGGCAGGAAGGCTCCCCCGTCGATGCCATGTACTCCGCTCGCCGAGCTGGAGTACTGGCGTCGACGGCGAGCACTTCTGGGATCGATCCGGGGCACTTCCGGGATCGATCCGGGATCGATTTATCGCGTCTTAACCAGACGCGATAAATCGATCCCAGAACATCGATTGCCTGCCGCCGGACCCTACGGTAAGTGTAGACGTACCCTTACACCTGCAGGGTGTTGATGGATATCAAGCAAAGATGTATGCTAGATTTATTGAAGATCAGCTTCAATAACATTTTTCTCATTTTTAATTTTTTTTAATTTTATTTACTATAATTTCACAAGGAAGGAGGATAAACTATTTTGCAAACTCATCAACATTTTCTTGAGGGGTTGGTTTTGTTTTGTTTTGGGTAGGGGACAATTCCCCTTTTCCTTCCTCCAGATGTGCCATTGTGCATTAGCAAACAAACAGAAGCTCCTCTCTTGAAAATAACATGTCAAGAATGAGTATTCGTCTGTAAAGCTGCCTTTTTAAAAACAAACATCAGCTCAGAGTTTTGCACTTAAGCCTGGCTACCCCAGCAATGACAGCAAGCAGTAATATGCTCAGGAGAGTCTGCCCTTTCTGTTCTTTTCAAGCTTTCACTCAATAAAACAAATCCTGTAAATGCACCAAGAATAATTTTTTTTTTACTGAAAGGTGGTGTGTATAGGGGGGAATGGAACTTGTAGTGAATAGATTAATATTTAGAGACATCAGCACTGGTCTTTTGCTAACATTTATTACTCTGTTGGTGGCAGATTGAGGGCTGAATCAACATTTTTCCCCTCTGTAAAGTAATAAATATGGTAAAGTAGCTCTCAGAACTGCCTTTATCATATGGATAAATCAGGACAGTTTGTGTTGCAGGAGAGACTTCAAACTTATAAATATGTTGCCCTTTAGGCTACTATTCATCAATGTGTCTGATATGAAATCTAGACTAAAGGCTTTTGTTATTATATACCTGTTTATCCTTTCTTTGAGGTATAAATTGGAAGAAACTCGGTTACTTTGATCATCACAGGGCTGCTGAGTTATTTAAATGTTTCTCTGAGAGTTTGAAAAGAATGACGTAACATTAATGGGTAGTGTCTGTCATTCTTTCATTTTACAAAGAGCCTAGTGTTTCTTTACAGGTGCCCCCGTGTGTGTGTGTGCGCGCGCACATGCACAGTGCAGATGTTGCTTCAGAGATGACTTATCTGAATTTCCAGGCCACTAAAAAGCAAAAGGATGTTTTCACTGTATATTGATGGAGTAGATGTGTGCGCTCTTATGGGAACTAACATTCCTTCTCACATTTGATAGGAAAGCGGATACAAATAATACAAAAAGACATGACCAATCGCACAGTTCACAAGGAAGTCTAGCTCCTGGTGATAGAGTTCCTACAAAGTATTCACTAGTTTGAATTTCTCTTGTTCCTGTATTTTTTGCAGTTAGACCCTGAGCACTGAAGTTCAGGCTAAAGCTCTGTCCTTAATTCACCTCCATACTTAGGTATCGGAGCACAGATAGTATGTAAAATCGCTGCAGACTGCTTAGTGTCTAGTAAGCAGGGTTTATTTAATGTATGGTAAGGCTTTAGGTTGTAAAAATGACTAATAGGGAGTGTAAACATTGCTCTGCCCTTGAACTGTTTAGTGAGTTTTAAGGCTCCAACATTGTATACTAAAAATTCACAAAGGCAGCATTATGATTCTTGCTGCAGTTTGACATTCTGCCCATTTGGCTTCAGTAAGCTGCTGGCATAGAAGTGCTCTGGGAAGGAAGCAGCAGGATCTGTTAGTTATATTAGCTGTTATATCATGTACAGTTGGTAACACTGATCATTAACTACATCAGTTAAAGCTCCCTGCAATCCTTGGATAGTTGCACCAAAAAATGTTATCGTTTTCAGAATTATACTCTTGGTTTCAGAAAACAAAAATTTTGAACAGGAATTTTTTTTGATTGTGTTGCAAGTTCAGATGATTTCATTGTGCTTCTCCAGATATTTGGCAGCAGCAGCTGGAATCAATACATCATTTTAGAAGCTCCGCTTTCATCTTTTTTAAAAAGTGTCTAGCCCTCCAGGTTGCAGAGAAAAGCTGGAGAATGTAAAGCAAGTGAACCCAAAAGGCTGAGAGAAACCAGGAGACAGACAAACCTTAGGGAGTATCTTTTCACTGAATGTACTTCCCAAGGTGTGGCGGGGTAAATAACTCTTTATAAGATTTTTAAACATACGATGTCTGCAGAATAATATATATTATATGGTTATAATATATCAAGGGAAATGTATTGAAATG
The DNA here is from genome assembly GCF_002925995.2 of Terrapene triunguis. NCBI lineage: Eukaryota > Metazoa > Chordata > Testudines > Emydidae > Terrapene > Terrapene triunguis. The sequence goes on along the minus strand of NW_020664725.1, from coordinate 15,748,435 downwards.
GAAGACATCCATTTTAATTGTTGACCTAATTTTGGATGTTACTGTGACTAAGGCTACGTCTTCACTACGGGGGGGGTCGATTTAAGATACGCAAATTCAGCTACGCGAATAGCGTAGCTGAATTCGACGTATCGCAGCCGACTTACCCTGCTGCGAGGACGGCGGCAAAATCGACCTCCGCGGCTTCCCGTCGACGGCGCTTACTCCCACCTTCGCTGGTGGAGTAAGAGCGTCGATTCGGGGATCGATTGTCGCGTCCTGACGGGACGCGATAAATCGATCCCCGAGAGGTCGATTTCTACCCGCCGATTCAGGCGGGTAGTGTAGACCTGCCCTTAGTGACCTGACAGTAGTAGTTATTCCTTCAGTAGTGCGGTTATAAAATACTGTTCAGACTAGTATAATTGCAATGGTTTGCTGGAAACAAGTAGTAGTCAGACTCCGTGCAATATTCTGACATTTCTCTACTAACAAATGGTAGTTCATCCACAAAGATACAAGTCACTTAGTGGATAAAACTGCCTTTCTAATGATTGAAAAATCATAGAATGCTGCCTGCCTAGCCATTCCTTGTTAGGTGATTGATTCTTAGATCACCATATAACAATACTTAGATAATTGAGAGTGTGTGCAAAGTTTCAATATACAAAGAATAGTAATTTCAGAGCATTTTGTGAGATAAGTGTGTTATAAGAAATATGGCAGAGACAGACCACTGGGCGTTTTCTTTTAATCTATGCTCACTAATGCTATACAGATGCTTTTGACCCTTTTGGTTCTATGTTGGGGGCAAAATAGCTGAGGGAGATCGCACAAAAGCATATCAGTACTATACAGTGACAGTATGTGGCTTGCTTCCATCCCCATGTACGGTTGTGTGTGGGGGGTTAGAGTAGGGGAGGAGAGGAAAGTTTGATTCACTCAGCATCAAGATATATTCTCCAGACGGGGAATATATCTGAATGAGAGAGTGCATATTAAATCAGATGCCTGACACAGCTGCCAGTTTTCACAATATGTATAAAAATTGAGGTGGTGATGCAGATCACAAACCTGAAAATATAATTCCTCCTCTTTCTTTTCCTCCCCCCCCCCCCGGTGTTTAAGATTGGAACAAAAGCTGCAACAGTTCTTACCCAGTGTTACAAATATGGAAATGAGTATGTAGCACTGAATGTGCTATTAAATACATTTGTAATAATGTAAACATTTTGAATACACTTATTGTGTGCTGAAATATTCCATTTTCACAAAGATTCCTCTTCCTCACCTGCAGCAATCCCACAGTAAATCTTTACTAATAAAACAAGTCATGACACACCAAAGAAACTCCATGTGTGTTTTAAACTCCAGATTCATCAAGGTCTCCATTCTCAGATCTAGGCTGAGTGAGTCCTTGGTAGTGATGTAGCTGGAAGATAAAATGCAGATAAGAAACTCTGTATTAGAACAGCATTAATAATAAATGCATGTTGATCCTAATTGAGTAGTATTTAAATAGACAGGATGGAGGCAGGAGTCTGCAGGGACCATCTTCTGTTGTCGTACCACTGCCTCCCTCCTGTGCTGCTGGAGCAATTGCCTTTTTATAGTAAGACTGAACTGTTCCTTTTAAAAAATAAATAAATAGAGGATCTCTTTGAATAGGACAGTCAAGCTTAAAAAAAGGTGCACTCGCATAATTGTGGTGTTTCTGCAGAACCCCCACCCACCCACCTTCCCCCTCTGGTTCTAGGCTCTGCACAGCTCTGACCCTCCCTTCTTCCCCATCTCCTCTCCTTCATTCCTCACCTGACAGCTCCCTTAGTTTCAAGCCTGAGTCAGCAGGTGAGGTCTCCAGCTCTTTATTGATGTTCACCAAATCTCTCTCGCACGTGCGCACATTTGCACTCCCTTCTCTCGTGATCTCCTTCCTAGCTTGTCTTGCACCAGCAGAAGTTGGCCCAATACAATATTACCTCCCCCACCAGGTGTCTCTAGCATCTTGCTTAAAACATTTGAAGAATGGCATCCGCGTTAGTCCAGCGCCTTTTCAATCCTCCACAGTCATGCAAAGCCCCAGGCGTCTCTAAATTGTTTTGTGACTGTTCTTGTTTGTAAGCGCCTTGGGGCTTGGACCTTCTCCCCTTGTGTGTACAGTGCTGAGCATAATACATGATTAGCAATAGCTCAGGAAGGGTATACCTGCACTAGAGTCCTCTGTCCATGACAAGAACAGAAACATTTTTAACTAGCTTCATTTCTTCTGTTCAGCAGTTATGGATGATTTTTAATTGGATCTTTGACTTTATATTGCAGAGCAGTCTAGCTCCTCTACAGCACAGGCCAGTCATGCTTGGTCTGCTTTTTGGATCTCATTATGACTGACTGGTGCTCATGTATTTAAGAATCTCCTCTCTCTCTACTCATCCCTCTAGTACAGTAGGACACACACAACTTCCATTGGCGTGCTGGACCAGTTTTTGAAGGGTGGAGATTCGCAGAATCTCCTGTGACATGCGTCGTGATTGTGAACATGAAAGAGGAGAAATGTTAAGTCAATACAAAGGGGGCAGGATGAAAATCAATTCAGTTTAATGTATTGGGTGTGGCTACTGGATGTGTTTATCTACCCTTCTCCCCCATTGTGTATCTGTATGGTTTGTTTTCTCCCCTGGGGTGCAGAGCTTTACGTGAGCTGGTATCCAGTCTTCCTTTTTTGTGTTTTGTTTTGTTTTTTGGTTGGGTACTTATGGCCCCCATCACATATTGAGTTCTTCAGTCATCAGCGGATTTTATCCACACAACACTCTGATGCAGGGCAATATTGTCCCTATTTTAGAAATGAGGAGCTGAGGCACCAGATAGATTGAGACTTGCCATGTCTGTGGCTCAATTAGGAATTGAAATCAGGTCTCAAGTCCCAGTTTCTCATTCTATGTGCTAGACCAGTGGTTCTCAACCTGGGGTAGCCATCCCCTTGGGGTACGCAGAGGTCTTCCGGGGGTACATCAATGCATCTAGATATTTGCTTAGTTTTACAACAGACTACCAAAAAAGCACTAGCGACATGGGCGGTGGGTGGAGCCCCCTTTAGGGGAGGTGAGCCCCTGGTTCCTCCCCTTCCGCCCCGCAGCCAGAGTCCCAAGATTCCTGCTCCTCCCCCATGTCTGGAGCCATGAGCCCCCCCTTCCCTGCTTGGAGGAGTCCCGAGCTTGCCCCCTCCCCCCCACCCCCCGGCAGGCCAGAGGAGCTGCGCCTCCCCTCCCCAGACCCCAAGCCGTTGCGGGGAAAAGCCTCTCACTCTTGTCCGAAGAAGCTTTTCCTATGCTCCGTGCAGATTCTGGGGCAGCTAAGAAGGCGGTATTTGGCGGTATCAGCTTCTCGGGTTCATCAGTATTCTCTCTGGAGTCCAGGGACCGCCCTGGTACCTGCATTGGGCATAATAAAGCAACCCCCCCCCCCACCAAAAACCCTGCAACTGGGGATCTGGTGGCAGCACCAGGGGAGGCTGAGCTTCCCCTGGTCTTTATTCCTGCCATCCATGACTAGCGAAGTCCGTTCAAACTAAAATTTCATACAGACAGCAATTTGTTTATCCTGCTCTAGATACTATACAGTGAAATGTAAGTACACTGTAACACAGCTACCACTCTGAAACCTGTTACAATATTTATATTTCAATTGATTTATTTTATAATTCGTGGCAAAAATGAGAGAGTCAGCCATTGTTCAGTAATAGCGTGCTGTGACACTTTTTGTATTTTTGTCTGGTTTGTAAGCAAGAAGTTCTTAAGTGAGATGAAACTTGGGGTAAATCCGACTCAGGTACCCCTTTCAGGAATCAGGAAAGGTTGAGCCACTGTGCTAGGCCAACCTTTCTATCATTCCCTTCAGCACTCACTGCTCTGATCTCTCCAAGTCATTTCGTTCTCTGTGTTTATTATCTTTCCAGGTGGTTTTGTGTTCAGATATAAACACTGTTGGATTCACATCAAAGAAATGACCATGAGATACAAAGTAGCCACTCAGTACAGAGAGGTTGTTTTAGTGTCATGAGTCAAATAAGCCTCTGGGACCCACCTAAAAACCTTGAACTGGGCTAGAGCAAGCAGGAAGCATCAATCCTTGAAGGTTCGTGGATGTTTCACCATTTTTATGCAAGCATTTCACTGGACCATCTGGAAATGCCTTTCAGATGATCATTTTGAGAGATGCCAATGTAGCGAGTTAGGATCTAGTGAGCAAGTCCCAACTACTTTTCCAAAACCCAGACAGCCAGGAGTGTTCTACTAAGTAGCCGCTTTGCACTGCAATTGTTCGATACCCTGTGCGGTTTCTGTCAATGTCGTCCACTTGCAAATGTGTCTTCAACACAGCTCCTCCTCATCGCATCTTGGCCCCAGCCTTGCACCGTTGGTAAGTACACTTAGACAGTCTGCCAGGGCAGGATGTTGATATTGGTTAGTCTCCATGCTGACTGTCTTACAAAGGTTGCGGCAGCCAGGGACTGTTCTCCACAATGCTGTCCATCTGAGCTGTTCGTTTGATAATTTGCTATTGACCATCTGGCTATAAGGCAGTGTTTTAATAAGTGACCTTGTACTGTCTTCCCAGGTGCTATTTCCAGGATAATAGCGATAGATCAATTGGTAACTGGTTCCTGAAAGCATTTCTTCTGTTCAGCTAATTAAAGTATTTAAGCATCCATACACATCCTTGGAGAAGTACCTTGTAAAGTTCTTACAGGGTACAGTATTATCATCATGATCTAACAGAAATGGATTGCTGCAGTGGTGTCTTCCCTTCTTTAGGAATTGTAAAATGGGCTGAGAAATTAGTTCCAAAATAGGCAATGCATAAGACACAACTTTCCAGTGGAGTCAGTGAAAACAGAATGTTTTTTTTTTCTCTCTCTAAACTGAGAACTCTATTGTGCTGAATATAAATTGTAGAATTCTTTCCTTACATAAAAATCCCTTGCTGTAAATATGTTAATATTCTGTAAGGCCAGGAATTTTCGGCAGTGGATGTAAATTACAATCTACCACAAGATCATTCACTTAGAAATGCGAATAAAACACTAACTGGCCAGACTTTTATAGAATAATAGGTTTTTCTGCGCAAAGCTGTAATCCCATGAGCCACACCATATTCTTTTTGACTTCTTCCCGTGCCTTGCAGTGCGCCTTGTTTGCCATGCTTTTCTTATGGTTTCTGACAGATATGATCTGTATTGATTTTGAGCATCTACTGCCCGTAACCTTTTGAAGGGCCACGCAATGCTTGGCCATAGAATTTTATCTATCAATATCTGAGTAATAGAAAGACAGGGATGACATCTAATCACAACACTGGTGACAGATCATAAATCTGAACTGATATGGTACTGCTAATGGGCAGTGGAGGAAAAGGGATAAGGATTAACAGGATAAAGTTAGAAAAGGCTTAGATGGAAATGGGATGTTCTGGTTTAAAAAAAAAAGCTGTTTTTCACCTCAGAGAGGGATTTAATCGTATAAAAATTTTTTAAAAATCAATCATTTTACAGGTTGGATTTAGAACTAGTTACTCTAATAGACAATGCAGGTACTGTTATGAAGGACAAGGAGATTGACATATCGATTTCGTATAGTGCTGACTTCCATGTGTATATATTTTTCATAGCTAGACCTCTGGTGGTCCCCTCCTTACCTATCCACATTGCAAACATCATTAGTCAAACTGTTCAGCTCAGGCTGGGACCGCTTTCAGAACTGATCTCTGTTCCTTAAAAACCACTGAACACTGCAGACATGCAATGTAGCGTACATACTGAGCGTCCTCCCATGCTTTCCTTTGGATTAGCATTCTGAAAAATGCTTGCATTCTAAGGATTACTTTTCTAGAGGGGTCATTTAGAGATGAGGCACTCCCACCTCCTGACAGCCTGATGAGTAAATAATGCTAAGCACTTGCATAACTCAAATGGAGCATGATTCAGCAAAGAGACTGCCTTCTTTTGGACCCAGAGTACAGTCACTTATGCTGTTACCCTAGCATTATTTTAAATCTGTTTCCTGTCTTATAGTATCCTGGATGCTTAGTGCCACAGAGAGGTTTTGGTACAGCTTAATTGCACCAAAAATTGACAAAAGTTTTAGTAAACCTAACAGCTGGTGTCAGTTTGGGGGTATTGTGCTTGTTGAAAGCAAAAATGTAGTAATGGGGACAGGCATCAGTAGAGGCAACACTTTTCAGCAGGAGTTTATGGCCATGCACAACTGGTTGGAATGAAAGTACTTGCCCATGAACGATTTAATTTATACCATAAATATGCTCCCCATAAACAGATCTCTCTTTTTTTTTTTTTTTTTTTTTTTTTTTTTATTTAATTTTTTTAAAAAATTATTTTATAAATATTTTATTAATTTTTTTTAATATTTTCCCCCCAAAAAAATGTTTCTTTTTTTTTTTTTTTTTTTTTTAAGACCTGATTTCAGATATTCTCTGGAAAACTTTAGTCAAATGATCTAGCAAAGTTGCAGTTCACCAAGGATTGTGGAAAGGCGTTCACTGCCATATTGGGTGAATCAGTAATGAAAGGTGTTGAAAGCATTCACACGTGTGCATGCCTGTTAAAATATGTATTGAGAAGAGAGAGAAAATAAGTTCCTGCAATTACAGAGGTTGAGTAAAATAGATGACAAGAAAATGAAATGTTTTGTGCCAGAATATGCGGAATGTTTTTCTGCAGAAAATGTCTGGGAAGCTCACTAAAATTTACACGTAGACATCTCTGGATGCAAAGACCACTAGCATTCAAGTCTGTGCAATCTTAATTTCATACTAAATACCTAAATATTAAGGATTTAATCCTGTGCCCAGACTTCAGTGACAAAACTCCACTTGACTTCAGTGGGAGCAGGTTCAAGCTGCCCTAAAGTTTTGCTGAAATCTCCTAAGATCTGATTGAGATGTTAGTGGGCTTCTGGGATTTCTCATCCTTTTATCTGGCACCTGCGTTATTTTTCTTCCCATGCAATCTGTCTAGTGTCATCTTCTGAGAAGCTTCAAACAAATTGCTTATGGTCTGTTCCTGCTCTTATTGTGTCCAATGCGGAGACTTTCAAAGGCATTAATAGGCAGTTAGGTACCTAATTCCTATTGGAAGTTAATGGGAGTTAGGCACCTAATTGCCATTTTGGTTTATGAAAATCTTGCCCCTTACTCTGCATCCAAGAGGGGCCGGCCCAGCTGAATATGGATGTCTGACTCCATACCTATTCTATTCCTTTCTTTTCCTTAATCTGGAGCCTGTTTTTCTTTATTTTGTTGCTATGTATAGAGTGTGGCTCTTGCAGGCATTTGTGATTGTGGTACATCTAAATTGTTGAAGAAAATTGTGTTGTCTAGAAGACTGATTGAAGAATGCAAATGTTACTGCTGCTGGTTGTGTTGTAGAATTTAGTCATGGTTGCACCACAACTTTTGCAGCATAATTGCATTGTGGTTTGAAACCCCTATTTTGTATCCTTGATACGTTTCTTTTGCACATACTTGTCCTGGTGAAGTTTGAAGTAGGCAGCACGGAGAGCTAGTTGTTTTGGAAAGCAGAGATACTGTGTGTTTCAGGTGGAAACTTCTTGTGTCCAGTTTTAAGCAGAACTTGTCCCTTTCCTAATGTTAAAATGAAGTTCAAACTCCATGCTTACTACATCTTGGACATCTTTAGGGAATAGGCTCTGAGCACCAAATTCCTATTTATACTAAGGCTCCTTAAGATACTTGTACACTGTTAGAGTGGAACAAAGGGGCCATAGTATAGAGGAGGATCTGGCGTGTGTGGGGGGAGGAGCAGAGAGAATTCTCTCTACCTTACTGTTCTGAAGAAATATTCACAGGCGTGGAGTCATCAAATCTTGGATGCTAATCCTGGCTCTGCCGGTGATGTACTGTGTGGCCCTAGCCAGTTGCTTTCCCCCCTCTGCCTTGGTTTCTCCATCTGTGAAATGGGGATGAGTCTTACCTCAAAGTTCTATTGCAAGATGTAAAGTTCAGTGCTCTGCACATATAAAATGCTCGGCAAGTGCCAAGAATTCTATTTTTAAAGTGTCATGACACACGCTGTTGGGATGGTTTCCTTCAAGATTAATTGTAAGTTTCCTCCCCTAAAGGAAGTAGTGTGTTTAACTTGCATTCCTGCTCAGAGTTGACACGTCAGATTCCATTGCAATCAGGAGCAACGGCATTGACAAGGAAACACTTGCCCTCTGTCTCATTGCTTTTCTTTAAAATTAGCTTTTTGTGGGGGAGTGAAGGATGAGTGACACCCATTCAATTTTAAAGTAAAAATGTTAGCACAAGATGAGCCCTAGCAGATGAATTTGCTATATAGCATAAGCTTCAGACTCCGAAGTATAAATGTGTAAACTGTTATACCTGGTTCCTCTTACTTCATTTGTACAGTGTTTGTTTAGATCAGTGGTTCTCAACCTGCAACCCGTGGGCCGCTTCCGGCCCAATTAACACACAGCAGTGGCTCACGTGACACCCTTGGGGCCGTACAGGTAGTACTGGATAACATATTGCGGGCTGCATATGCGGCCCACGATGGTAAATAGGTTGAGAAGCACTGGTTTAGATTGACTTCAAGGCAGGAGCTTGCGTGTCCCTAAAACATCTAGTGCTCTTGCCACTATAGAAATAAGAGTTTTGCCCTGTGAAAATCCCAGAAGATCAGATACTTGAAGATGGTCCTCCACAGTGGTGGGAAACTGAGAAATGAGACTGTTTCTGCATTTCTGTTTTACTGCTAGTGACTTTTCCTGACTGATTGGCTTTTCCCAGTCTTTTTTCCTGCTGGAGTCTGCCATGAAATACCAGTCCTGCGTGGTTCATATTAGTTTGCTGGCAGAGAAATAACTTTTCACATTTCAGCATTCTGACTTCTCTACAGGCATCAAAACTAACTGCTTTGTTTTGACTTTTTCTTGTCTAAAATGTTATCGAAATCGACATATTCCTGTGAAACGTTTCAATTTTGACAAAACTGCATTTCCCAATGGGAAACAATACCTTCAGATTTTTCGACCGGCGATAATGGTATCCAAAGCCATGGTTGCATGTGAGGTCACCGTGAGATAGTCTGCAGAAGACCAAGAGGGGGGCCAGTGATGAAGATCTGAGTGATCCTCACTGCAAGAGGGAGAGGAAAGGAAAGAAGATCCCATTGAAGAAGACACTGAAGGAGGGGAGATCCAAGAGAGGATGGAATCATAAAATCTCTGGGAGGCTAGGATTTTGAGAAGAACATTAGACACTTGCTAGGTCTAGCAGGTTGAGGATGGAATGCTGTGTGGTCCATGAGATTTGGCCAGGAAAAGGTTGGTGGGGACCTGAGTGAGAGAAGTTTCTATGGAGTCCAGGCAGAAGCTGGATTAGGGAGTGTCTAGAGGTGTGTGTGTGTGTGTGTATTCTAGGAGCTAAAGAGAATTTAAGGCTACAACCTGCCCTTGCAGAAAACTACATATAGGGGGTAGCACATGGATATGCCCCGACTAGCGTTTGGCTAACATTGTCCTCTTTCAGGCAGAATATCAGTGAGGCGGTACTGCATGTGTCATGGATCCAGCTAGTACTCCCATTGCATCAGCATGAGATCTGTGGACTCCCTAACCACAGCTGGCAAGAGCTCGATGGATGGGCGGAAGTGTAGGCAGGATTGTCGGCCTTGGTCTCCATCCATCACAGATCCTTCTGTTCCTGTTGTGGGGCGATGTCTGCTCATTGACAGCTTGGGGGAGGCATCTCACCAGGGTGTCCTAGCTTCCTTGGGAAGTCTGGTCTTCCAGTTGTTTAGACGGTGATGCATCCTCATTCTCCTCTTTCAGGGCTCTTTGGCCTGCACAGAGATATTTTTTTTCTGATGCTGTGGATAATTGTGGGCTCTATCCAGGTTGCCTTATACTGAATTACACCTGGATTTTGACTCTTCTCATTTGGTTAAAGTGTTTGCCAGTAGGGAATTTCTGTCTGTCTGTCTCCCTCTTTCTGAAGGGGAGAGGAGTGTGGGAGAGTTAGAAGTTTCAGGTGGCAATCTTCTCTGGTAAATAGTGTCTCCAAGGAAGAGAGTTACTGTTCTCCATCAGATTCTGTGCCTGGGAGGCTTTCCAACTATTGATTATTTTGCCTGTGCTCAGAAAAGAGAAGATACTATGGGGGGCAGATACATGAAGTCTTCCTATTGGTAACTGCTGTTTGTTTGGCAGCTGATGAAGTGAGTAACCCATCACAATAGAGTGGTGAGTCTGAGTCACAGAAACCTAATTTTCAGGTAAGAAATTACCCTTTCATATAACAATCTGATACCACTTGGCATCGTCATGAGAAATATGAGTAATTTTCACATTGTAATATTATTCAGCACAGTTATCATCATCTGTTTACAGCTGTCTCTTGAGCGAAATGTATTCCTTCCACCCCCTCAGAACTCTCTTTGGAATAAGAGTCTGAGCGCTGAGCATCTCTTCTCCCGTCTCTTGCTTTCCCGTGTCTTTGGTAATGTCAGTGGATTCTGACACTCGCTCTGAGTGCATATCTGATGTGTTCCAACACCGATCCTTACTGCTTGGTGTGTCAGTTCTAAGCTTTGAGTTTGGAAGGCTTTCAACATCTCTCTTTGGCAGGAAAAATGAACCAGGAGATGCAAGAAGACTAATATTGCAGCCAAATTTCAGTCACGCAGGCTGTCAATATTAATGAATGCCCTTGAAGCAGGTACTGCGAATGTCTGAAGCTGGAGTTGAGCTGCTTTTAGAGGCTAGATCATTCAACAGACTTCTCTTAAATACCAAAGGCCCTGTATTTAGGTTCTGGTTATAGAGCTAATTTGATCAGTGTCACATTTAGACGCTGCTGAATGCTGACAGATTGAATGCTTAGATAAGTTCAGGTGCTTGTTGCAGTGTTTTATCTTTATTACTGTGCGCAAATGAGATGTTGAGTTATTTTGTTACCTCCCTGCATTAACACTTGGATATCTGAAGACTTGGGTGTCTTTCATATGCATGATAAGCATGCAATGAAACTTGATTAAAATGTGCCTGGATTATAAAGTCAACACTGTTAATAAATGGAAAATGCTGCATGCCAATGGCACTCAACTCACGTCATGAATCTGGTGCTTACGACGCCTGTGGGTAGAAAGTCAGTGTTTCTTTTCCATTGCTGCTCTGTAAGCACAGTGCATTGTAGGGGATTTATAACCGCATTCACGATCAACTAACTGGTAGAAGGGTATTTCATCAGTAATCCATACAAGTATATAAGTACAGAAATGCAAGCAAACCTTTGCTGGTTCCCCTCCTGCCCCAACACATGTTTATAATGGCGCATCCTGCTGAGGGGTGGGGTGAAATGTAACTGTTAAGGATCTCACCTTTCCTATAGTCTGAGTAGAAGTGCCATCTTGACTGTAAACTCCTTGGGGCAAGTGTGTCATTTTAGTTGTCTGCAAAGTGCCACGAACATCTGTGGGACGGTCTGCAAAGAGTCGTCTTTCTCACCAGTTGTCCTTACCACTTCAGTCCCCTCTCTGAATTCCTTCTCTCTTGCACGCTACTTCAGAGGTGTTGCACAACTCCACCCCAGCCTTCATGCTGGACCTCGTTTTATTGCATCTTCTGCTTTACCTACAATGCCAGCCTTGATGCCCTAAACTCTTTTCTCCCATTTCCATCTCCATCTTTTCCATGATGCTCTCTCGCTCTTGGACTTTTCCATCTTAGCTCACCGAGCATCACCCACCTATTCTTCATTTGTATCCCTCCTAAAAGCTCACTCTTTAGGGAAGAAGATACAGCACTCAGAGTTCTTCTCTCTAGTGGATTCTCTGATATACCCTGTCTTTGGCCGTCTGGTTGTTTTATTAGTTCTTCAGAAAGAGACTACATTTAATTTGTGCCATGTAGAGCGCCAAATACCGGTCGTCATTAACACATACCAGGACTGCTCCCTGCCCAAGAGCTAGGGACAGAGCAAGAGAATTGTGTGTTCCACACGTCTCCAAAGTCTCATAAAGCTGCCATTTTATAGATGGCAGTTTCCAAGTGTCTGTGGAAGTACAGAGTGGAAATGAGGCAAACTGCACAAGTTAGTTTCTGCACAAGCAGAAAAGAAACGGCTTTTGTAGTAACTGGGAGTCAGATTTTACAAAGGTATTTAGACACTTAAAGATAGTCACCAACCTAAGTGCATTAGATGTCTAATGCCCAGGGGAGTTAGGCACCTAACCTGTTCAGGTGCTTCTTTAAATTCACTAGGCACCTAAATGCATTTGTAAATCTGGTCCTGAGACTATGGGAGGAGATGGTACCTGGGATTGAAAACATAAGCATTGTGTGTGGAGTGGGAGGGGATCACCTTTCCCAGCTCTCATAGAAACCCGAGCTTATTAACAAAGATGCTAGTTAATATGGGAGGTTTTCATTAAGTGGTCACCTGTGCTTAGGAACTGGACAGAGTAACGATTCCCTTCATGTAGTCTGTGAGCAGATGTTGGAGGGCAGCTACTTCTGATCGCGACTGACCCTGGCGGTATTCGAACCGATACCGTGCAGGTGGGAGGCTGCTGTAGTATGTATGCACCACAGTGATGGGTGATTTGGAAAGGCATTTTCTGTAGTAGGATTCTGTATCCAATCACGAATGCTCTTCTAAGTCATTCGCTCCCTCTACAGTTTTAGAAACAAGTTCTAAAACTTTTCACCCTTAAGTTTTTATACAAGTGGACAATGGCATACCTGTTTTTACACACACTAAATATATTAATAGATCTCGGAGGACATAGTACATTTTAAAGCAGCTGCAGTCAAAGCTAGACTGGATATTGTTTATCATTGGTATAAAACTGTTCTGGCCGGAAGAGACTTAATAAATAGAAAGCAGCACAGCTTTGATATTTTTCTGCTGACAGCCTAGTCTAAAACTGTCCTTTTATTCTTTTGGCCATGAACAGACGTCACAAAATTAACTCCATTGAAAGTAAATGCCTTTCGTTGCCAACACAATTAGCACAAATTGTCCATTCTTCTCAAAAGTTCAAGTTTGACAATTGTATGGCTTTTTAAAATGGTCTCCGAAGACTTCCTGACCAGATGCAGTGAGCTTCAGTGACTTGCTTTCTGATGTTTTTTTTTTTTTCTTAAAGCAAACTTGCAGCATAGTGAAACTGTGGCTAGCCTTTCTTTCCCTCCCCTCCCCAGCATATAATCCTGTATACGTTCTACACTGCAATGTCTGTCCATTTATGATAGTCTTGCCTCAGAAATAGGTTATTGCATTTACTTTAAACATATCCTATCTGTATGATGAATGGAAAGGGCAAGGACTCTGTCCAGTTACAAGAAGTTACAAGCAAACAATGCTTTTAGTAGCATGGATAGATGACTAGACGTTTGTAAGATTTACATGATGTTTGTCTTCAAATGTGTTGGTTCCGAACCACTGCCTTTCTTGTTGATATTTAACATTGATTAATTTTTGACACTAAAATTGCGTTAGTCCTGTGGATTGATCATTGTCTTTTTTTTCCCCCCCAAAGTAACAAGAGGGATAATGGACTTGATTGTCCCTCGTCTTCCCCCCGAATCAGCTTATAGAGGGGGATTGGTGCTTTTAGGTTTGAGATAAGGTAGTTGACATTAATTTTCATAATCTTCTTTAAAGGTGTGACTCTAAGAACCCTTTTCTGCCAACCTGCGTGTTCTGTAATAACACCTTCCATCAGGCCTCACAAACTCACTACCCTGAACACTGCTTTCAAAACATTTACCCAAAAAGAGTTGTGTGAGGTGTCTAATGGGAGCTTACCGCATAATGGTTGTGCAGTGTAGGTACGGGTGATGTACATACAAAAAAATACAGTTTAAAATCTGTGTCCCAGTGGGGATTGACAGGTTTTTCCTAGACAAAGGAAGGTTGTTTTACCAGTCTGCCCCAACTGATATGCAAGTGAAGGAATGGAAACCAAACACAATGAGAGCCACGTTGGCATTCCAAACCAATAGTAGGATGTGAAGTCAACATGGGAAGACACTGGAGACTGGAAGCACAGGGATTTTTCTTGTCTCTGGGGTGAAAACACAATGAACTTGGGGGCATAAGGGGTAGTAAAACAGATTGCTATGTTATCCATTTCACTGAAGAACAGACTTGGTGTTCTGGTAATTCTGAATCCTGGTTTGACTGAAAACTAGCAAGCTCTGCAGAAAAAGCTTACAATCCTTTAGACAGACCTTGTGGTCTGTTATAGTTAAGTTTTAGTTTCTAGAAAGCATATTGTACTTTTGTATAACATGTTATTACCCTTGCTCATTAACTCTTAATCTTTTGTCAATGAAGTTTATATTTGATTTTACTATCAATAGATTACAGTGCTGTTATATTGGAGCTGATACTCAGTTGAATCAAACAAGCTAGTGTATATGTACTGTTCCCTTGGGAGTAGAAAGCCTAATAATTACCGAGAGTGTCCAGTGATGGGCTGGACACAACAGGAGGCTGTGCCTCAAGTGTTTGGGGACTGGGATACACCCAGTGCTAACCTGCAAGGCAAAGTGGGAGTTGCAGAGCCCAGAGGAGAATGTTTGGGTAGCTGAAGGGCCACAGTCCTGGACACCCTGAGAAAGTTACATCCAGTGTATTGATTCAGCAGTCTTACAGAGCTGTCAACCAGTCATAATTTGCAGTGCTGTAGCCATGTCGGTCCCAGGATATTAAAGATACAAAGTGGGTGAGGTAATGTCTTTTATTGGGCCAACTTCTGTTGGAGAGAGACAAACTTTCGAGCTTACGGAGAGCTCTTCATTATAAAGCACGTGGCTAAAGTTCTGTTGGAGACTGAAGAAGTGTTGTCATGAGGATATTTTTTTGAACCACCCTCCTTTTCTCCCCTACCTGTCTCTCCACCCAAGTCCAGTACGTACAGAACAAGGATTTATTGTTAAGGGTAAATATCACCTAAATTTGGTCAGTGTGAATGAGCAGGATGTTGCCACGTCATTCCCCTATCTATACAAGATGCACATAATTGGATCTTGCTCCGAACACTCCGCTTATTGGGGAATTTTCTTATTTTGCAGCTTTACAAACTAACGAAGACTTAAGACAAGAATATAGGTTTGCAGAATTTCAGCATATACCATCATCTGAGTTCCTTGCATCTTGGTTTATTCCAAGACTTTTCCTTACAGGATTTATGTCCCTCCATCTCTCCCTCTCTACACTCTCTATATAATTCACTCGTTTTTAAATGGTGCAGAGGGACTGAATAAATGAGGTCAGAGATTCCCTGTAGGTAGTAAGGAAAAGGTAGCCTAGTGATTTTTCTTTCAGTTACACTGCAGATACCTATTTCAGGTACTACAGACTCCCATAAATATAATATATGGTTATTCATCCTATTAATCCAAAATGCTCAGGTGCTGGAGTTGGTTTTACTTTTATGTTGTGGTTTTGTTTTGTTTTTTCCAAAATAGGGAAGCATTTCTCCAGTAGCTTGAATTACCCCAGTGTTGGTTCAAAAGGCTTCTTGCCTGTTGCATAAACTGTAGGTCATCCAATTTTTCACAGAGATGGAAAGTTTAATCGAGGAAAACGGGTTGAAAATCTGCATGCTGACAAGTGCAACTGCCTCATTCACACCGATAAAATGGGTTCTCCACTGCAGCGTAAGCTAGGATTTAGTTAGCAAACAAACTGTTCTTTGAAGTTTGTTTCTCCCCCTCTTCCCCCCCCCCCCCGGGCTCTGTTTTTTTTTTTTAACCCGGAGCATTTGTCGATGTTGGAATCTGGCTTGAATTTTGCTTTTTATGTCCCTTCCCTATTAGATTCAGCAAAAAAAAGCCAAGTGTCCCTCTCTGTTTTCTTGTAGGTTCCCAATCTCTGTAGCATTTTAGCCACTCACAAACAGCAGTGAATGTATTCTCCCAATACCGAGGTGAGGAACAGCTGTATTAGGACTGTTTTACAGACCCTGATCCCAAGGGTGGCGGCGGGGGGGAGGGTGGGGAAGATCGTTTACTAGGACTGAGATCTAACTGACTTCCACATGGTCACCCAGGAATCACGTCCTAGAGCTGGAAATTGAATCCCGTGCTTTAACCACAGACCATCCTTCCTCTCACTGAAATCTTTTATGGTACTTGCGGTCTTGGCTGGTTCACAGAACTTTGCCGATAAAAGGCATTCAGCTGCTGTAATGATGGGAGGCAGTCTGAATCCCTAAAATGGATAAGACAGGTGTGGGTAAGATCAAAGGCGAAGCAGATCAGAATCAGATCTTACCCTTAAAAGTGTCTCTCGTCCTGACATCTAGGTATGGAAGGAGGGATGGAGCACAGGAGTGCGCGGTGGGTCACTTAAGACGCCATTTCACTTACCTTATGTAAACCCAATGTTCAGTTTCTAGGAAGCTGTATAGCGCCAGCTAAGCCCCGCAGCAGAGCCGTAACATGCCATGAAGGAGACAAATGCTTTTAAAGAGTGGACCAAAGATGATGATGTAACAACTTAATTTATTTCATTCACTGATGAGAATACTTGGAAATGAATTTGTGTAGTTTTACCACATATGGCCTCGGAGTGTGTAGGCTGTGTTCGGAAGCTAATGGGATTAGCGCGTGCGGCTCGAAGGATATAGTCATGTCCCTATGAAAGTACTCAGCACTGCAGAATTCAACATTGGATGTAGTAATTAAGTGACTAAAAGTGTCTTAACAATTTTGCTTGGCTCAGAAATACCTTTTATGTTGAAATTGAAATGTCTCCCTGTAAAACTCCATAACATGCATTGAAATATTTCAGGCATCCACCAAATAAATTGAGCTTGCTGTGTGTGATGGCGGATGTAGAGGTAGGACAAGACAAACTGAATTGCCCCACGGTCAAATCAGCTTTTCCTGTCTATATTTTTCGACCCAATAATCCTGTTGTCATTGTATTAACAGGAAAATCTCAATCCATTGTAATGTCACAGTGAAAAACTTGAAACCATTTGTATCAAGAACATTCTGGAGAAATTGGAGGGAACTGAAATCCTGGAGGCACAGTGCTCCTTTAAAAATGAGACACTTCAGTGACTCTCTTGTCTTGATTGTGTTTCAGTTAGTGTCCATCTATGGTGGAAATGTATTTAGAAGCTAAACAATGCATCGTGGACAAGAATAAGTATTAAATCATGTAACCAAAAAGCAAGAAAATTTGGAGTTTAGTGTGGTTCTTAACAAATTCCATGTGCCCCTGAGCAATGGTTAACGTAATAAACTTTACAGTATTTAAACAGGGATTTAAAGGGGTGAGTTAAGGATGGGATTTCAACTTTCAAACTGAATTTCCTGGGTTTGCCAAGTCATTAACTTTATTTGAATGTGGGTCTTTTAAATATTTTCTTTCCTTTGTTTCTATTACCAAATCCACCCAGAGAATTTGAGACAATGCACCTTAATTGTTGTCAAGGAGATATGACTGTGATCTATATGCAAATATCCAAGGCAATAGAATGTAGAGTAACCAGTTATAGACTATCATCTTAACATGTATTTAAATTATTGTGAAACGGTATCATATTTACTATATAGCCCCTAATGACTCCAAAGGAGCCATTACACTATATTATGTGATTTACATATTTAAAGTGCATAGTAATAAGCTTTTGGAGTTTAAAGCTAATCAAACATACCCACGTAATAATGCATATCTAAGCTGGAAGAGAGAATTTTAACTTAGTGTTAGACATCTCAACAGGAAATTAATTATATATAATACAGATACAAAGCACACAGGTTTTTTTATATTCAATTTGTGCACAGTTAACTTTAATTGAACAAAATCTATCCAACATGAATATAAATCAGTTGATTTTTTTTCCACTTGATTTTCAAAACTTGCTTAAAAGTGTTGCTGATTATTAGAGGATATTTATTCAAATAAGGATTTTTCACCCTTTAGCACAGCTTCCCTCACTCACACCACCCTCTGTGATTCTGCATTGGGAACATAAAATTAATTTTTCCCCCCTCCATAATTTTTCTTTGTTAGAATATAAACACAATCTAATGAAATTAAACACACTTTAAAATGTTTATCTACCACCAGTAAATATTTTGCTGAATATTTCCTGAAATGTTTGAAGGGAAACTGAAATGAGACTGCTGTTTGTCATAATATATCTTTATGCTTGTAATCTGCATGATTCACATTAATATTTTTCCCTATTTCATGACACTGAATATGTATACAGATGACTGAAAACACTAGCTTATACTATCTGGTGTTTTAGTTAAAACAGACAAGGATAATGGGTGATGTGAATGGTCCTCATTTTGACTGGGTAAATGTCACTTCAGGTCGTGATGCAGAGATGATAATTTCTAGAGTGGTGCTTCTTGGAGCAGGTAATCCTGGAACCCAAATGGGGAGAAGGAATTCTTGATTTAGTCCTAAGTGGAGCATAGGATCTGGTCCAAGAGGTAACTGTAGCTGAAGTGACCATAATGCAATTCAGTATAACATCCTTGGGGAATTTACTAAAAAAAAAAAAAAAAAAACATGGTAACATTTACCTTGAAAAAAGGGAGGTAAAAAGAATGACACTAGTCAGAAATTAAACGGAGTATTCACAAGGGTAAAATGTCTGCAAGCAGCATGGGGACTACTTAAGAACACCATAACAGAGGCTCCAACTAAATGTATACCCCAAGTCATAAAAGATGGTAAGAAGACCAAAAGAATTCCACTAAACAGCCAAGTGATGGAGGCTGTTGGAGGCAAAGAGGCATCCTTTAACATTTGGAAGTCAAAACCTAGTGAGGAAAATAAGGAGCACAAACTGTCAGGTTAATTGTAAAAAGTACAATGAGGCAGATCAAGAAAGAATTTGAGAAGCAACTTGCTAAAGACACAAAACCCTAACAGTACGAATTCTTTAAAGTACATCTGAAGCAGGAAGCCTACCAAATAGGTGTTGGGGCCACTAGATAAGCAAGGTGTTAAAGGAGCAACTAAGGAAGACCATACCACTAAATAAATTCTTTGCATTGGTTTTCACTGCAGAGGATGTGAGGGATACCCGCATCAGAGCTATTGTTTTTGAGCAACAAATCTGAGGAACTGTGCCAAATAGATGTGCCAATAGAAGAGGTTTTAAAACAAATTGATAAATTACACACTAAGTCACCAGGACCAGATGGTATTCACCCAAGAGTTCTGAAGGAACTCAAATATGAAATTGCAGAACTACTAAGTGTGGTATGTAACTTGTCACTTGAATCAGCATCTGTACCGGATGACTGCAAGGTATCTAATGTAACACGGTTTTTTAAAAAAAGAGCTCCAGAGGAGATCTTGGCAATTACAGGCCAGTGAGCCCAAGTTCACTACCGAGGAGAGTGGCAGAAACCATAGTAAAGAACAGAATTTTCAGGCACATAGATATCTCTGATTTGTTGGGAAAGAGTAAACACAGCTTTTCTAAACAGAAATCATGACTCACCAATCTACTAGAATTCTTTGAGGATGTCAACAAGCATGTGGATAAGGTTAATCCAGTTGATACAATATACTTGGATTTTCAGCAAGCCTTTGGCAAAGTCCCCCACTAAAGGCTCTTAAGGGAATTAAGTTGTATTGGATAAGAGGGAAGGTCCTCTTCAGGTATCTAAAAGGGTGTCATAAGGAGGAGGGAGAAAACTTGTTCACCTTAGCCTCTGAGGATAGAACAAGAAGCAATGGGCTTAAACTGCAGCAAGGGAGGTCTAGGTTGGACATTAGGAAAAAGTTCCTAACTGTCAGGGTGGTTAAACACTGGAATAAATTGCCTAGGGAGGTTGTGGAATCTCCATCTCTGGAGATATTTAAGAGTAGGTTAGATAAATGTCTATCAGGGATGGTCTAGACAGTATTTGGTCCTGCCATGCGGGCAGGGGACTGGACTCGATGACCTCTCGAGGTCCCTTCCAGTCCTAGAATCTATGAATCTATGAATCTATGGATCAGTAACTAGTTAAAAGATAGGAAACAATGGGTAGGAATAAATTCAGTTTTCTCAATGGAGAGAGGTGGACAACAGCATCCCCCAAGGTTCTGTACTGGGGCCTGTGCTGTTCAACATTTTCATTAACGATCTGGAAGAGGGGGTGAACAGTGAAGTAGCAAAGTTTGCAGATGATATAAAACTATTCAAGATAGTTAAGTCCAAAGCAGATTGTGAGGAGTTGAAGAGGGATCTCCCAGAACTGGATAACTGGACAGCAAATTGGCAGATGAAATTCAGTGTTGATGAGTGCAAAGTAATACACATTGGAAAACATAATCCCAACTATACATATATAATGATTGGCTCTAAATTAACTGTTACCACCCAAGAAAGATCTTGGAGTTTCCATGGATAATTCTCTGAAAACTTCCGCTCAGTGCACAGCTGAAGTCAAACAGGCAAACAGTAGGTCAGGAATTGTTAAGGAAGGGATAGAAAATAAGACAAAATATCATAATGGCACTAATCCACGCACACACACACACCCCATAATGTGCCCACACCTTGATCACTGTAACCAGTTCTGGTTGCCCCATCTCAAAAAGGATATAGTGGAACTGGAAAAGCTTCAGAGAAGGCAACCAAGATGACCAAGGATATGGAACGGCTTCCATACAAGGGAAGATTTAAAAGATCTAAAAAAGAGACAACTACGGGAGGGTATGATAGAGGTCTATAAATTCTGACCTAGTATGGCAGCTGTGATGCTCTTACGATAGAGGTCAAAGTGGTGGGGTGGGGGGTTGTCAGAGAGAAGCTTTTCAAACAACGTTTAGATTGGGAGGCCTTTGATTCAAAATAACTATTCAAATCTTCATGAAAGTGGAGTCAGTAGCGGTTTCCAAAAATGCAGAACTGTGCTTATGCTTCCTGGATCCCATCATGAACCCCAAACCTAAAGGCGAAAACACACTTCCATGAGACACATTGTCATTCCAGCTTGGGCCAGCCTAGGCACTGGATTTCTAAAGAAATCAGTCTGTTTTAATGGAGCGACATTCCATCATCAGAAGCTTCAGTGACTTGAACTTCAAGTAATTTATTTCTAAATTACTTTTACTGTAATTCTTATTAATTCAGATAGGGTTTTGACTTGATATAAAACTCGACAAATATAAGGAATGGTTTAATGAATTGAAAGATAGGATTGAGTCTTTTAAAATAAATGTAAAAAAAATATGTTAATTGCTTAGATGGAAATCAAATCTTAATAGCTTTGTTAATCCTTTGTAGTGAATATTGTGTTTACAAAGAAGTATGGAGAATGTATCCAGCTTAACCTTCTCCAGAAGTCTTTTCTCAATTGGGTTGATAAAATTCTTCCCCAGGGTCTTTTGGTGGTGATTAACTTTTTGCTGCTATTTATCCACAACAGAAGCTGCTGCTTCTGTATTGGTGACAATTTTCAGCTGGGGAGCTAACCCCCCATGTTAAATTCTTCATTGTTTAATGGCTTAGCAAGTTGAATGCATCCAAAAACCATCCTCCTCTTTGCACCTAAAAAAATTACTGTAGGAAAAACAGGTGCGATGCCAACTTGAAATTGATCACTAAGACATCTGTACCCTTCCAGTGGTCTGAGTCTTGTAAATCCAGAAATAGTGTGTTCCTGAGCACTGACTTGTTCCATTTTTAAATGCAGCAGTCATTTCTATCATTACGATAGAAGCCAATGGCCAATGTGCTGAGTTATTGCAACTTGGTCACATTCTGCACTAGGAGAAGAGAGGGGGAAATGTTTGCTTGATGTGAGATCTTGAAAAATCTTTGTGTGGTTCGCTATAGATTTAGTTACAAAACAAGACCACACAGTAGTGTGTTGCCAAGTATTTTAACACGGCCTCCCACCAGGATTCCACCCTTTAGCCATTATAAACCACCTTTCCAGGGTTCCTTATGCAAAGAGGATAGTGAGGTCAGTAGCATGCAATACATTCACTTGTTTTCACGTATGAATAGGAGACTCTCCCATCCCCCAACATAACGGCTTAAGTAGACAGCGTCATTTTGGCAAACTAGATAATAATTGGCGATGTTCCAGAAAACTGTACTGAGTATATTGTTAGTATAGAGTGGTGTTTAGCTTATGTGATTGGAGATAAGGAGTGAGCATTGATAGTCTTGTAGAGGCACCTGGTGGAAAAAAATTAAATGCCTGTAACACATTCATCAAGAGTATTTTTAATGAATCCTAGGGGACACATCCTCTCTAGTGGGCATTTGATTGCTTTTATTGATATTTTTTAATTGCTTTATAAATCTGAGATGATTTAGCAATAGGCACAGACACTGATAACACTCAGGGTCAGAGAAATTGCTCCAAATCCCTCTTCAAAATGGTGGCAGGATTTGAACATGGCTCTCCTGAAAGCCCTCGCCACTCCCTCACTGAGCATTGTGAAAGGCATGTGGCAATTTTTCAGTCTATTAAAATTTACATTTCTCTTACAGGTTAAATAATGAGAAAAATATGAAATTTTAAGAGTAAATTGTGTCCTTGTGTTGCTGCTTATCAACCTTTGGTTAAATCGTGGTGCACAGAAATAGACTTTATTCTGAGGTTTCATCGGAAGCACGTATAGTCCCATTGTTACTAAGTTATACTTGTACTCTCTAGCCTTAATGCTAACCCTTTATGCATATGCTGTCATTAGTGTCCTTGATGCCTTTCTGCTATATTTTCTAGACATTGGTTGATATCTCCCTTTCTCACCTCTAGTTCAATAGCATTCTTTTTAGTCATTAACTATAGACCTACATCTCTTACATTTTTCCATCATTAAGTTTAATTCGACACATCTTGCCAATCAAAAAGTTGAAAGTTTTTTCCAGTCTGTGCTTGCTTTTATGTCATCAACAAATGAAACCACTTATCAGTCCTTTTGTCCATGGTGTTTGTATAGTTTGAAAGCAGATGAGAGATCAGAAGTGACCCAAGGGACTTCAATTGGAATTTCTCTTTTGGGTAGATATCCTCTCCAGTTCTGTTTTATGTACTTTTTACTGCTTAGCTTCTGCTCTAATTTTCCTTAGGATTATTTTGTGACCTGACAGAACTAGCATCATTTATGAGGAAATTTAGAACGCAAGGGTTTTACTTCAACTATGTTCCCCAGCATTCCCTAAAACTTGAACCCAGATATTGCTGCATGCACCCGATACGTTGGCTCCTGTCAGAGAGAGAGAGGGTTTTTGTGCAGCTGATTTGTAAATATTACCAGACTCCGAGAGAGGCGATTGCATTAAGGATTTTTCTTCAGTTTCTGGACTTCCACAGCATCACCTACTGCAGTTTATGAAAATAAGCGTGTCAAGGTTCCTTCCCCACTCTGAGCTCTGGGGTACAGTTGTGGGGACCTGCATGAAAGACCCCCTAAGCTTATTTTTACCAGCTTAGGTTAAAAACTTTCCCAAGGCACAAATTCCTCCTTGCCTTGAACAGTATGCTGCCACCACCAAGTGATTTAGACAAAGAATCAGGGAAAGGACCACTTGGAGTCCTGTTCCCCCCCAAGCCCTGCACCCTGCTTTCCTGGAGAAGGCTTGAGAATAATATCCTCACCAATTGGTACAGGTGAACACAGACCCAAACCCTTGGATCTTAAGAACAATGAAAAATTAATCGTGTTCTTAAAAGAAGAATTTTAATTAAAGAAAAGGTAAAAAAAATTACCTCTGTAAAATCAGGATGGCAAGTACTTTAGAGAATAACAAAAGACTCAAAAACACAGAGCATTTCCCCTCTATGCAAAACTTTGAAGTTGCAAAAACAGATATAAACCTCCCTCTTAGCACAGGGAAAATTCACAAGCTAAAACAAAAGGTAATCGAACGCATTTCTTTGCTATTACTTTCTATTTTTGCAAGACTAGATGCTTAGTTCAGATATGGCTTAGGGAGAGGTATTTTCCCTGCCCTGTTTCCTTGTTGACTCCAGGAGAGACAGACAAAAAAGCTTCCCCCCCACAGATTTGAAAGTATCTTCTCCCCTTATCGGTCCTTTTGGTCAGGTGCCACCCAGGTTATCTGAGCTTCTTAACCCTTTATAGGTAAAAGAGGAATTAACCCTTTACAGGGTAAAGAAGGATTTTATGCTACCCTTAGCTGTATGTTTATGATAAAGTGTATATCTGATAATCAGAGGACAAATTGCTGCTAATCTATATTTTTAAAAATGTTTTAAAGAGAATTGCTTTGTGAGAACAGTCTTTCAATATTCATGCTTTGAGAGAGTGGGAGTCAATCTTGTAACATTTTATGCAGTCACCCCAATGCCAAGAAGTTAAGTGCTAATTTCATTTTCTCTGATCTGAGCACTTGGCTGTGCTTTAATACAATGGGCTGTTCTTTTGTTATCTGCAAAATACTCTTTCTGTTTAAATTACATTGAAGATTTCTGGTATCAATATGTTGTCACAGTGTAATCTGGATTCTGGTTTACTGTGGGCCTTCTCTTTTATTGCAGATTCAAATGGAGGGGCTTCTCCAAAGCATATGGAGAGCATTGTTTAGTAGCAGGCTAACTGGGGGGGGGGGTGAGTTCACAGACTTGGTAAATGTCCGCCATGGAAGTAAAGCTGATCTCCTGAGGCTAAGCATGCTGAGTATTAAAGAATGAAGGGAGTAGTAAACAAGGTATTTGATATTCCGTACCGTTTCTCCCTAGTCTTGATGTGCATAATTGGGTCCTGGATAAATTACAGGAATAATCCAGTGTAAGAGAGTTCATTTACATACAAGTATATTCTCCATAGCAAAGTAAACGATGCCCAAGCAGGGATAGTTGTCCACCAGCTAAATAAAAGAAACTTCAACAAAAAAGGTTGCAGTTTGAAATACATTTCCTGATCTGGAGTAGTTTATCACTCTGGCTTGTGGGGTTTTTAATAAACAAAAATTTACTGGAAGAAGGCTTGACTTCAAAAATGCAAAAGGTCTGTGTATAGTACAGCTAATTCCTCATGCAATACAAGGTTAGCATTACAATTAAGTCACCCTGCATCTTTGAGAAGTGTACGTACTTTATCTAAAATAGCCATGCTGCATGCAGATGAAAGAGTTAAAGTATTTTGTGATTTATTTCTATTTTTTTATAGTAGAGCTTTATAGTTCCAATATTTCCATGGCAAATAAAGCTATTATCATCTGTGGCATATTTTGAACATAGTAGCTTCTAGGGGTTCAGGACTTTTATGGAGTAGAGCACGTACAACAACACAAAGGTAAGAATTGTCATTTGTTACCTGAAGAAAACAGTTGTGACCATAGCAGCCAGTCCTCAGAGGTGTTCCCACCTTGAGACCATCAACCCACAGCTTTGGCATCATTGGAAGGAATCTATCCTTGTTGGAATTTGAGCGCCAGCTCTTTTTGGTCTCTTGCATAACCCAGCTAAAGGAAATCATTGTTTCTTACCAAGATAAAAACGTGTGCTGATAGGCTTCAAAACAAGGAGTAAAGTTATGTAATTTTTTCAGCTGGCTATCTGTTGCAGATTTCTTCTTTATAGAACTGGAGCTACTGTGATATCACTACATGGTCTCTTGCTTACCAGTCATAAGCACATGTGTACCATGCATGGATATAGTGATACTTTGCAAGGCTCATGAATGATGGAGTAAGTATAATTCTGACATAAATGGAGTCGCCCAGTGGGATTAATTTCAGATCAATTAGATTGCAATTGAAAAATATTTGTAGAAGAACACTCTCATGCAGATTAGGACAATGGAGATTGTGTTTCAGGTGTTGTGTTCAGGCATTAAAATTAACTTGTTAACCTTTCATAGTTACTTGATGTTTACTGAATGTTTTTATTGGGTTTGCTTGTTGGTACCGAACATTCTGACTGATGTGATATATCCAGTATATTTTATTTATTGACTTCCTTTTAGTCCTGGAAAGGATAAAATACAAAAGGCTTTGGTAATATTATTTATATTAGTTGAACAATTTCTATATACACTTCTGCTGCACATCCTATTGCATTATTGTGTTTAGTGGCTGCCTAATTGCCTGTGCAGGTTTTCCTGGTTGGAAATTATCAAGTCTCTGTTGTGCATGTGAACTGTCCTATATGAGTGTGGCAGTCACTAAATTGTTTTCATGATATACCTCGCTTTTCCATTCTACACCCCCGAATCTCCAGTCCAGTTTATTTCATTACATTTAAAAGTTGTCCGTTTTTCTCCTGTGTTCCCTTATTCACAGTTTTTTAATGTTGCTAAGTATCATTCAATTGGAAAGAATATTTGGCCTGCTAGAGGAAAATATGTTGCATTCTTAGTACATAAAATCTATAGACAATTTAAGATTGAGAAAGGTAAATTTAATTTTCAGACTTTTAGGCAAATACTTTTCTGTTCCCGTCTTTATTCATCTCAGTCAACTACCCTTGACTTTTTTCTGACAGTCCTTGTTATCACAGCCAATGTCAGTGCTATAGGGCTTGGCCACCCTTAGGGTATGTCTACACTACCCATCGGATTGGCGGGTAGCGATAGATCTATCGGGGATCGATTTATCGCGTGTAGTGTAGACGCAATAAATCGATCCCCAATCGCTCTCCCGTCGACTGCTGAACTCCAGCTCGGCGAGAGGTGGAAGCAAAGTTGATGGGGGAACGGCGGCCGTCGATCCCGCGCCGCGAGGACGCAAAGTAAGCAATTTTAATTCAATCTAAGATACGTCGACTTCAGCTATGCTATTCTCGTAGCTGCAGTTGCGTATCTTTGATTCTCTCCCCCCCCCCCCCCCCCCCCGGTGTAGACCAGGCCTAACTTTCATGCACATTGATGTGATGAAGTGTATGTTGATAAAAACTTACTATGATCTCTTTACCACTTCAGCTTGGACCTGCTAAAGGCTGCCATCCTTGAAGGCAGAGGTTTAGTATAACTTAGTTGTGTAGTTTGAGATTAGATTAAAAAAAAAAGACCAGTAATGTATGTAACAAACTACCCAATCTATACGTACTTTAATTGCCTCTCAAACGAGTCTTGAAAACTATTGCTTTATCATAAAACAGTACAATTATTGCTGTATTTTCCTCAAAAATATGCAAATTGCTGCTGAGTAAATAGCAACTGTTAGTCGTGGTGATTCACAGATATTAAAAAAAAAAAAATGGAGAATATGGCCAAAGGAAGTATCACCGACTGTATAAAGCTTCACCAAATCCCAGAGACTGAGTGAAAGCTGTAGGTGAAGAGGGGGGAATGCCTGATACTGTGGGGCTTTCTTATGTATGGCTGTTGTGAACATGGGCACTTCATACCGCAAGTGATTTTCTTTCAAAAACATTAACAAGAACAGGCAGTATTTTGTTTTGCAATTGTCCTAACAATAATTCAGCACTTATTTCAGTTCTAGTATCTGAGTAGTCCAGTCACATTTTCTTAAATCGCTCAGTGGGCTCGGTTCCCTCACCTCCATCCCAACAACAACAGAAAATGATGATGCCATGTGTTGCTCAATATTTTGCTGGAGATATTTGAATCTTTAGGATTGTTAGCGCTGCCGATAGCTTTTTTTGACTAGCAAGAATTCCCATCAGCTTTCCCCTTTCTACTTTTGGTTGTAGGGTGGGGGGAAGACTTTTTAACTAAGTGTTTCCAGAATCTTTCTTATATAATTATAATATACTATAGAAGTAAGCTCTTCCATTTCCCTTCTTGTTCCTCCTCCTTTAATATATTTTAATATAACAGTACTAGAAATTGGCTGTATAGCAAACGCAATCAAATTTGAATGCACTAAAAATTGGGCTCCAGATTTTCACACCACTTAAAGAGGAGATCCCAGGATCGCTGTATTCTTGGAAGCGCTTCGCATTTTCAGTGAATTGGTTTGCCTCCTTAGCACCAAGATCTGCACATGTGGCTCCAGGAAATGTCTTGAATGCGTTAATAGGTCCTGATATTTTACTCCCTACAGCTTTGTTTTATCAGCAGCGCTATCAGTTCATTTCTCCATTTCACTCTCTTGTGTAGCTCTGATACTCTTTTTGTTTCCTGGGAATTAAGAGGTAGACATCATGCCATCAACTGCACGTCTCACAATGCCTCCACCACTTGTTTTTTAGGAGTCAGTCTGTGCCACGGTGCTTGGCTCCTTACTGTGATGTAGGGCTGAGATGAAGACGTGGCCCCCTAGAGTCAATCTCCTCTTGCTCCCTTCCCTCTTTCCCCCACTTTGGCATATGTACCTTGCATATCTGCCAACCAGGGGTTTATTTTAAAATATTTCATTCTGGACGGGTGGGATAAGGTAGCAGATGTTTAGCTTCTAGGAGCAAGAGAATTTGCCTGCTCCTTCTTTGCCCAGCTCTTTCCTTGGAGTCACATTTTTACATCTAGATGAAATTATCCATCAGCAGCCTTGCCAGTGCATACAGCAGAAGGGGCAGTCTTTTGTTTTTAGAAAAGCAACTGCCCCTTCTCCACTCTAACCACCCACAGAGCTCTCCCAGTTATTCTAGTCTAATCTAGTGGTGTTCATTAGAGTTAAATGGCATGTCGTTATTTTTCCTCCCCAGGATCCCCCTTTCAAATGTTGTCCAATGGCCAACTGTATATGTGTGCAGCAATGAAATTATTTCCCAGGTAACTATAGTTATGAATTGTCTATGCCGTAGACACTAAGCCAATAATAATGCAATAATACCCTCTTCATACTCAAGAAGGAATAGTTTGCTTCAGCATGGGGGTCCACCAAAGCTTATTCTTGATCAATTCTACATGAATCCTGGTGACATAATTTAAAAACTTGGCAGTACAGTATTTAATCTTTTTCTTTCCTTTCTTTTTAAGGTGATGGACAGAACTTGGTTACTGAAGATGTGACAGTAGTGGAGGGAGAAGTTGCCACCATCAGTTGTCGAGTCAAAAACAGTGATGACTCAGTGATTCAGCTACTGAATCCCAACAGACAGACGATTTATTTCAAAGACTTCAGGCGTAAGTTTCCATCCCTGTATTATTTGGTAGCAACTGACCCCAACCCTCCTAGCATTCTGGATAAAGATATTGCTAAAGCCTCTTTTTTAATTTAATGTTAGGCACTTAAAGTTTAGTTGATTCTTCAGAGCGTAGATGACAGGCAATCATAATCTTTCTCCTTAATGGAAACCTTGATGGTCCCTTTTTAAAAGTCAGACTGTTTTACTTTGCAATAGGAATTGATTGTAGTAATTCAGGGTGAATTGCAACTGAGCGCCAAATATTTAGCTGACACAAACAAATTGAATAGAGTAATGCAGGAGAATACAATGTTCTGAGGAGTAATATGTTTGGTCTGAAGTTTGACATGTTCAAGATAATCTGTCTCCTTTAAAGCCAAAACAAAATCTGTCGCCGTGGTGCTCAGTGCAGGAGGATGACTTTATTTCCTGTTTAGACAATACTGTGAGGCTAACAATTGAAATGAGACTATTTAAATTATTCAGTCTAATGGCTGCTGTTGGAATTGGACGGGATGGACCAGGACTACTTGTGCTCTCTGTGTACACGCAGCACAGAGGGTCTCTTCTCCAAAATTGCTTACAATCTAAATAACTAATTGGGTGAGACGAACTCAGCCGAGATTGTGATTTACTGGTATTGCAATAGCATCTAAGGACACAGAGATCAGGGTCCCCATTTTGCTAGGTATTACACACACCTTGCCCCAAAATTGGCACTCAAGAAAGACCATCAGTGAGTCTTAGTTGAAATATTTGTCAGTGCTGTCAAAATTCCTAAAGGGATTTTAGCAGTAATTACTGGTGTAAGGAAACCTAAATCTTAAATTCTTTGCCCTGATTCTTATCTCTGCTTCATGCCGGTTCTAATCCACTCATGGTATCAATCCTGCACTCTGCTTTAAGCCACAAAATAACCCCCTGAATTGCTTTTACGGCAGCCTTCTTACCAAAAATATCGCTGCATCTTCTGACAAACAAATGCTAGACACATCAGTAATTTGTATGGAGAATTTGTATTGATTAGTTATATTGACCTGAGCACATGAGTATTGTTAAAACCCAAACTGAAATGCAAGGAGCTGGAATAATGTGGAACACGTAGGAGTTTTGTTTAGGCACCATTACTACTCTTTCAGGCTTCTGGCTTTGCCATGTTTTTGTGGGAGGAAATGTACTATCTGTCTTGTTCATCACAATCGCTAATGATCTGTTTGTTCCACAGCTTTGAAGGACAGCAGGTTTCAGTTAGTGAATTTCTCTAACAGTGAACTCAGAGTGTCGTTGACAAATGTCTCCGTTTCTGATGAAGGAAGATACTTCTGCCAGCTCTACACCGATCCGCCACAGGAAATTTATACCACTATGACGGTGCTTGGTAAGTGCCGGGCACTAAACTCAAACTCTTCAGTTAACGTGGAGGGTCCAGGAATGAAGGGGAGGGGAAAAGGAATCATCACATGGTTTTTGGAAACTATTTTGTAGCAATTCCAGCCACCAAAAGTTGCTAAAACTGAATCAATTCTTAAGACTTGCCTTATAGAGCCACACCCACTCTGAGATTTCACTAAAAATCAACTTTTTTTTTTTAATCCCAAAGAGCTTTTACACTAAAGACCAGCTGCCTTTATGGATCTATTGAGTCTAGGACTCGAAACGGCAATCTCGAGATTCTGAAGGTGACTAGCAAAGATCAACCTACATTTTCAAGTGAGCCATTTTGCCATGTGGAACATCATAGCTGTTAGCGACTAGTTGTGTTAGCTAAGTGAGGAAGAGACTGGCTGCGTGCCTCTACCCAATAGAATTTCTTTGTAATCACTCTCCATGCTCCTCTTTCTAATTAATATCCCGTTTGTTGTGGAGAAGCCAGGTGTGTGTTTTTTCTGCAGCATTTCCGTTTCGTGAGATAAGTACAGGTTTAGGAGCCAGACGCCCCTGAATTCTAAGTCTGGCTCTGCCTGTCACTGACTCGCTTGGGCAGGTCACTTAAATTCCCTTGGTCGGTGTCTCCATTTGGGACAATACCCGAGGCTGCATCAGGATGAATCACTGCATCGGCTGAGTATAAACGTATGAATTCCTAATGGGACATTTTGGAGTAAGTCTGACACTGTTATTGACTTGGAGTGGATGTCTGCCCAGCCAACAGTCTGGGCAATGGCAAACGCTTACAAGGGGAAGACAGTCAGCTGGCTTTACTAATCCTGCAAACTATCCTCACGAACTTTCCTAGACCACATGCCTTTCATCTTTAGGGTAGCGGAGTATATCTGTGGGTGTCACACTTCAGCAGGAGGGTGGGGATCGTGGTCAGAGATTCTTTTCATTCAGTGAGGAGAAAAAGGGGAGGAATAAGATGTAAGTATATTATTTATCTGAAAGTAGGGGTATATTAATCATGGTTCCTCTCAGTGGCCATATTGGGACCCTTGGTCTGCGTACCAACAGCAATTCTTACTAGCTCCTAACCTTTCTCGTTGGGACCACTGGGGTAGGCAGGCCCATATTTCATTTGTTCCTCGTCTACTACTTCAACTGCAGGAGGAAACCTTTGAGGAGCAAAAGGCCAAAGCAGACAAGGAGGGTACTCTTCAAACTGTCATCACATCTTTCCCAGGTGAAGCTGTTATGCCCCCTCCACCTTCTCTGGCTTCAAACAGTTTCAGGAGCTAACCAAACATGTTGCGGATTCATTGCATGTTCCTCTAGAGGAGGTTTGAGCGTCACAGCACAAGCACTTGGACATTTTGCAAATGACACTTTCTGCTCAAGTGGCCTTGCCCATAAATGAGGCCCTCCTGGATCCTGCCAAGACCATCTGGCAGACCCCAGCAATGGTATTGCCCATGTGCAAACATTCTGATAAGAAGTATTCTGCCCCAGCCAAGAACTGTGAACATTTATTTTTGAATCCTTTGCCTAATTCCCTGGCTGTTGAAGTGGTGAACGTGGCAGACAGCACCATTCATCTGCAACCCCAGAGTTTAGAATTGCAAATTTCCAAGCTCTTGTGGCTAAATAGTCACACCAGTTATTCCAGATTCACCACATTTATTAAACACCTTCCAGCAGAACATCGCGAGCAGTTCCACACTACCATAGCTGAAGATCAGCTAGTGACTAGAACATCTTTACAGGCCTCCTTAGATGCAGCTGACACTGCAGCTTGCTCCATCTCCATGGCAGTCACCGTACATTGGGCCTCCTGGCTCCAGTTCTGTGGGTTACCTAGAGAGTTTCAAAGTCTTGTTGAGGACTGCCCCTTTGATGGACTGAAACTCTTTTTGCTGAGACCACAGATGAATCATCGATCACTTCAGGTCCCAAATAAGAACGAAGGGTGGAGACCAATTCTAGATCTGACTCCTAAACAACTTTCTGAAAATACAAAAATGCAGAATGGTGACTTTTGCAGCTGTAATTCCACCAATGGATCCAGGGGGGTTGGTTTTCAGCCCTCAACTTTCACGACCTTATACTTTCATGCCACAATTTGTCCTTTTCACGAGAGATTATTTTGGTTTCTGGTCAGTCAAGATCACATCCAGTACTGGATACTTTTAGTCAGCCTTGTCTCTGCTCCAAAAGTATTCTTGAAGGTCTTGGCAGTGGTCACCAACTACCTTTTGTTTATTGGAGACAGTGGTTTTTCCATGCCTTGATTGGTTGCTCAAAGGCCAGACTTGCAACGAGGTTTCTTTCTGCCGTAAACTCATCACTGCCCATGCCCCACAGTTAGGTCTCCAGCTCAACATCAAAACGGCCACTTTGACCTCAGTACAAAGGAGAGAACCAAGTCATTTAGCTAGTCTCCCAGGCAATTCAATTGCTGACCTGTTCAAGGGAACCACCGTCTCCATTCAGAGTCTGTCCAGGTGGATATCTGGATGTATTATTCATTGTTGTTAATTTGCCGATACACAAGCTCCTCCCAAGGTGTTAGCCCATTCCACTAGATTTCTGTCAGTGTCTATGGTGGTGTTTAAACATGTTCCCATTGTTGGGATCTGCAAGGCTGCAATTTGGACTTCAACACTTACCTTTTCCAAACACGATGTGATGGATCATTCTTCTAGATCAGATGCTGCCCTGGGGAATGCGGTCTTGTCTTCGGTGTTGGACTCTACTTCGAAGCTCCCTCCTCATGATGAAGATACTGCTCGGAAGTCACCTGAAGTGGAGCACCCCTAGGGATGCTAGTTGAAGGAGTCCAGTAATTGGAATTCTTCGAGAGGTGTCCCCCTATGGGTGCTTCACTACCCACCCTACTTCCCTTCTGCTTTGGAGTTTCCTCTGTGGGACTTTGTAGTGGAGAAGGATCTGAAGGTGGTTCACTCACGCAGTCCTACATATCATTAGAATGGGGCACAAGGATGTATAGGGCACGTGCGCAGGTCAAACAGGCATTGCTACCAAAAATCTCTGATCAAAGGCTCAGTGTCCAGTTGAAGGTGTGGGGACAGTGGCATAAACTGGCACCTGGTCTGCCAGCATCACAATAATAAATGAAGAATAAAGTCTTGTTCGCTGACTGTGGTGTTCTTTAAGGAAAATACTATGTACATTATGCAGTTGTTAAACCTCTTAAAGTGCTTCAAGATGCTTATGCCTATGCATGTTTGTTAGTTCCTTGCTGTTTAAGCAAAACCTTAAGCATAATTATAATGCAAAGTGAGGGATTTCTGTTAACTTTTGTCTGGGCTGATTTAATAGCCACTATTTTATGTATTAGTTTGTATGTATAAAGAACTTGAAATCTTTCATCTGACATTTTGTGTGTGCTCATTTGCTTAGGAATTATCCATTTTGGAGTGTTGCAATTCACTTTTTCTACCCAGAATTGTCTTGGTGAAAATGTAATCTACTGAATTCTCCTCTTTTTCATCCTATTTCTCATGGTTTGCAAGCAATGATACAGATGCAGTTATAAGGTTAATATAGTTACAGATAATAGTAGCTAATAGTATTACAGCCATGTCTAAAGATTAGTGCTGGCTTTTAAGCTCCTGTTAATAAGAGAACTTGAATCGCAGTGGAAGATCTTAATGTAAAATCTCACTCACTGATTGGTTGTAAATTTGGTTGTTTTTCTCATATTTAATAAGATTCTGTTCTGTCTTAGGCCTGGTCTACACTAACCCCCCAAGTCGAAGTAAGGTACGCAACTTCAGCTACGTGAATAACGTAGCTGAAGTCGACATACCTTACTTCGAACTTACTGCGGTTCAGACGCGGTCCACATGGGGCAGGCAGGCTCCCCGTCGACTCCGCGGTACTCCTCTCGTTGAGATGGAGTACCGCAGTCGACGGCGAGCACTTCCTGGTTCGATTTATCGCGTCCAGACCAGACGCGATAAATCGAACCAGGAAGTTTGATTTCCAGCCGCCGAACTAGCGGCTAAGTATAGACCAGCCCTTAGTGTTAAAACTGTGGAAACAATGTTTATAATCCGCTCTAGTATGGATCTCAGGTTTATCAACAGCCTTCAAGTTGTACTTCAGTTTTCTGATGTTCAGCTGAATAGGATGGTGTTTGTCCCCTTCAGTTTCTCTCCTATTGGTACACGTTTAAATGTATTGAGTTAGTTAATGTACATTCACTCATTGCTAAGAGATGCATTAGAAGCAGTGGTACCTGTTTAATGGGCCTATAAGCAAGTATTTTGTGCCTTCTAGAACAGGTTAGAAAAATAATTTAGTTGTTCTCATTAAGAAAGTTGCACTTCAAGATTCAGAATATACCAGTTTTCGTTTCTTGTATTCCAGCGCTATTTTAGAGAAATTACAGCTGTGGGTATACCTGATGTATCTATAAGGCCCTGAGCATCTATGTATGTCAGTTCTTGGCATATTGGGGGTGTGTATGCATGTGAGTGTGCTCCTAGCCCTCCTTTCATGGAGTGGGAAACAAAGGCAGAAGCGTATTCAGTTGCTCAAGAGCAGAGAGTGGCTGTCATTCAGGGTTGGGAACCAGGATCTCAGGTGCTCAAAACACTAGGCTAAACCTTGTTCCCTTGATTAAATGTTCTCATAAAAAGAAAATAAGTCCGAGCATGTCCTTGGTCCTCCTTTCTAGCACTTTATGATGGGATCTTGTACGTGGGAAGTAAATAGCACCTATATTTCCGTGTTGATGTTACGCTTAGTAGTAGCTTTAACATTATGCTTTCCAGTCACATTTTCAATGATAGGTTTCTCTGCTTTCCCAAGAGACTTTCTAGGTGTCTCTCACCACTGCTACGGTGAAGGAGCCATCAGTGGCTGCCTGTTACCATTTCTTTGTCATTTTATTATTTTTCCTCTCTTGACATGTATTTTAATGTCTTCTGTGACACTATATATATTTATTTATTCACAATGGATTAGAACATATGAAAATCAGAAATATATGGTCTGTTTTACTCATCTTGGAGAAAAGCTACAAGTGACTAATTAGTCCTTCGATCATCTGGAAGATATTTATACCTTTGTTCTTCATGAGCTTGAAAATGTATGTCATATTTCAACCAGATAATTGCTTAATCATAGTGATGAGAACAAAAAATGTTGAGTTATCTTTGGAAATATCAGTTTAAATTCTTTACTTAAAGGCCTAATAGGGATGGAATTGTGTATATTGGGTGATATATTCATGTTTCCCTCCTTACTGACTTTTTCATCTTTTTCAGAATTTTAAACTTGTTTTTATCCTGTCTATGGATTGCATGCTACTGTGGTGGTGGTGGTGGTCTCCCTTGGGTATTACACTGTTCCTAAATAGTATTGGATTGTTTTTCACTGATGATGATTACAGCCCTCTGGCTTTGTAGCTCACAGTAGTGTTGTCTCTAGAGGGTACTTGCCTTAGAGAGAGGAAAACTCTCAGCTTGCAGTAATTGCAATCTGAAGCAGTTATCTTTGTTAAGAGCCAAAGTTGTTTCCACATCTCTTCATCAAATCTGGGATTGTATTTGCCTTTTGGTTTATTTTGATGGGAGATGCATTGGCAATTGGAGACAGTGGCATTCTATTCTGGTCCCAGGCTTGGTGGCTTTTTTTTAAGAGGCCTAAATGTATTTGATCTTTGCTGGTCATCTTCCACATCTTGAGCTGGAGGCTTGAAACTGAAGAGCAGATGAAAAAAGTTTTACCTTTAGGGAGCTAAAACTGTAGGTAGGTACCGTACCTTTAAATGTAATCCTTTTTCTGTTTCCCTTCTCATTACTGAATGTAAAATTTATATGAATGCAAGCTATATTCTTTGTGTGGTATCACACCCATGTAGCATGAAAGAGAGCAGACAATCTGCAGGGGACCATGCTTAGCTGGGAGGGACTATAGAAAATGTGAGAATTTAATAAGCAATAGTTGATGAAGCTCAAAGCTGGGCTGAAAACATTGAACACAACTATTAGGAGCCTGTGTGTTAAGGGACAATAGTACAAATAATAATTTGATAAATTAAGAGATCTGATAAGTCTGGGTGCCTAGTTTACCCAAAAAGCATCCAGCTGTCAGGTTTAAAACAAATAAAAGGAAGTAGTTCTTCACACAGCACATGGTCAACCTGTGGAACTCCTTGCCTAAGGAGGTTGTGAAGTCTAGGACTATAACAAGGTTTAAAAGAGAACTAGATAAATTCATGAAGGTTAAGTCCTTTAATGGCTATTAGCCTGTATGGGTAAGGAATGCTGTCCCTAGCCTCTGTTTGTCAAAGGGTGGAGATGGATGGCAGGAGAGAGATCACTTGATCATTACCTGTTAGGTTCACTCCCTCTGGGGCACCTGGCATTGGCCACTGTTGGAAGACAGGAGAATGGGCTGGATGGACCTTTGGTCTGACCCAGTCTGGCCATTCTTATGTAACATTGAGTAACTTGTTGATGAGTTCTCGGGTATACACCAGTTAAAGATCAAAATGTACTGACCTTGTTCTGATTTATATTTTTGATTTTTAGTCCCACCACGCAATTTGGTGATTGATATCCAGAAAGACATTGCCACTGAAGGAGACGAGATTGAGTTGAACTGCACTGCCATGGCCAGCAGACCAGCCACCAAAATCAGATGGTTCAAAGGGAACAAGGAGCTAAGGGGTAGATTTATCTTCTAAATGAGCACCGTTTTATAGATAACTGACGTGGTTAAATTGTATACCGTCTAAATAGAATATTGTGGTGACAGAGACTAGAAACACTTGTTTTAAAAAAAAAAAATAGAGCAAGCTGTTTCAGACGCCATGTCAGTGGCAAAATATATGGGCAGACTTAAATGACAAACGCATCTTAACAGTAAAGGTCTTTACACCTGTTTTTGTCCTTTAGTTACCTGCCAGAATCCGAGTTCAGAGTTCTGGATTTGCTCTTCAGCTGCTGATGTCCTCAGTGATCTCTTAAGGTGTGCGGGGAAGGTAGCTCTTTGCCCTGATTTTAGGGGTCAGTGTGATGGCATCAACTGGGGTGTAAAAGCATTTGAGTGCACTTTTATATCTAGCTCAGTTCTTCATGCGGGATTGTGTAGATGTTCATATACAATGAGTTTCTTCTACTCTGTAAAGTCTAGTGCTTGTGGAATTTGTACAGATAAGTCACAACATGGATTGCATATGATGTGCTGTTTAAGTCTGTGTGCACATGCCATCACCTCCGGTTTTGTCCCATCTGAGATAATAACAGATGCTTACAGAAGTCCGATACAGCCTGCAAATTTAACCCCCTGCAAGGACAGGATAAAGTCCTCCGGACAGAGGACGTATATCCCTTCCCTCCCTTAGCACAATGACACATACTGAACTTGTGCTGCTAATAGTGGACGGCAAAGCTGCTGCCACATGTAGCATCCCATGGAACCAACTGCTTTCCGGCACCTGTTGTCATCTAAATGATGCATGGATCTTCAAATGGCCGCCTCTTTGGTTCCTTTTGCTTTCTGTAGGGCTCCAGTACAACAGTATTTGACCACTTGTGCTTGACCTGTCCAGCTCCTTTATTAAGCTTTCTCGCTTCAGCAATTGAATTCCAACAGTCCTGTATCTTTGAAGACTGCCGAGCAAGTAGAGGCTTCTTGAAATACCAAATCACCCTGCTGATTCTTTGGCACAGTGGGGTTTTCAAAAATAGAAATAGGGAAACTGAAAGAGTTTTTCTTTGTTCTTGATTTTTATACGGACTCAGATGGAGCGAGAACCAGGATCCTCTTTGATTATGCAATCTTTCCTCTAAACATAACAGGTTGTTGTTTTTAACAGTTGTCAACGTGTTTTACCTATGTATTATCCACAGGAGCTGTTTTGTGGGCTTGAAGGGGAGGTGTCGCTAGTAGGTTTCCCTCTTATCCATTTTATCTCCATGATTTGAACCATAAAAAGTGCAGTTGATAAGCTCATTTAAAAGAGGCAGTGGTTTCTGGTCAGCAAGTATGTGCTAAGTTCATGGAAAACCTCGTTAGTTTTGTCACTTAACCCTGAACTGCCTCTTTCCTGTTCTGTGTGTGTTCTGGAAGTCTTGCCCTGTAATACACTTCACTCCAACCCACTGCTATGATATTTTCAATGGATCTTCAACAGTGTCACTGTTTAAATATTTTAATTACTGTTTTTAATTATGTTAATCCATTTACTCTCTTTCCCTCCTAATAGCTGATGATGGGTTTTCATCTCCATAGCATCTGAATTCCAGGATGCTTTCCAAAAAAACCCCAAGCTCTTAAATCAGTGGCGCTGTAAGCATCCTGGCATTTTTAATCCTTATGACAGTGCACTGTATATTTTAAGTTTTAATGACTTTGGTAGGAGGGATAGTATTACCCACGTGTACACCTCCCTGCCCTGAGCAGTCAATGCTATAGAGATGAAAGTTGGAAATTTAAGGGCACATTGTTCCCAGCACCTCTTTTGTCTACCATAGTGACGCCAGCGAGATGATGACAATGTGATGTTGTCATGAATATGCTCTCCCGTGATTACTCTGTGCTCTCTCCCTCATCTATCTGGCAGGCAAATCTGAAGTGGAGCAATGGTCTGATATGTTCACTGTGACTAGTCAGCTTTTGCTGACCGTGGGGCGCGAGGACGATGGGGTCCCTGTCATCTGCCTGGTAGATCACCCCGCTGTCAAAGACTTACAGACCCAGCGCTACCTAGAAGTAATATGTGAGTACCAGAGCTTTCTATTCTAATGTAGAATGTTTCTCATTTAAACAGAAGTTCAAAGCCATTAATTATGTAATTAGGTTTTATTACAGTGTAGATAGGGTTTATAAATGTGGAAATCAAAGTATTGAGTATTGTTTAACGGCTTAAACAATGACTTCTCCTTGCAGTTTTGCTGTGATGCCAAATTCCTAGTTTTATTCTCTCCACATAGAATAACTTGCTTTACCCAGATTTAGCACCTTGAAGGGTTAATAGCTAGGCCTTGTAATTATGTCACAGCAGATTAATTTTAATTTTAAGTCCTAACTTTTTTAACAATGCATGTATTTCTTTAAAAGTTAGCATCACTGCCGAGTTCCATTTAAAGTAACTTACTGCAGTTCTCCATTGGTAAATGAACTGAGAGACACATGCTGGGATGCAAGAGAGACTTTCATAATGCATACAATGGGAAGTATAGTACAGTAGTTCTTTTCTAAATTAGAGCTGCAGAAATATGTTTAAAAATAGTGGAACCTTTAAGGTAAAGCAAGCTAATCTTAGAGTTTACTGCTTCTGACTACTTTCAGGAGAAAAGCTAGGTGGGACATTTCACTTCGTTCTCTATGAACTGCCATTTATACACATTACATGAGTGATGTACATAAATAGAAAGTCGATTTCTGAAAACACCCATGGGGCAATCCACAGCAGAGGTGGCTCATGTTCATATTTGTGACACAGAACACAGTCATGTTAGCATCACTGTGTCATGTTATCAAGTGGAATATGGCTTTTGAAATCAGAAATGCAAACAAACCTGACATTGCTGTTCTCTTGTGCTGAGGCAGAAACCCCAAAGTGGTGAGATGCTAAGATGACTCAAATTTCTTTCTTTTGTAGGTTCATCTCAACCGTAACATTATATAAAGGGAGTGGAGAGTTGTTAATGTTTCATCTATTTCATTATGTAGCTTCATTAAGAGCATTCTGCTTACAATTTTCATATCACTGAAACTAGCATGAAGTAATGTCCCTATAATAGGGAAAACAAAAATGATCAGATACTACCTAAATTGGCAGATACTAGATTTCTTGTGACTGTGCTAATGTGTAATTCATTTATGCAAACTTAATGTCCATTAACATTTCTTGTAGAGCTCCATTAGCTTTAATAATACATTAGCACCTTTGTGAGGCTTGATCAACTACTTAACGGGGGAAAAAATCCCATCTCTCAGATGATGCAGGAAAATTGAAATCCTTTTTTTTTTTTTTTTTAAACTTGTTTATAAGGGGGTCAGATTAGTAGTTTAAGGCTTTCCTATGGATATTTCTGTGTAATGCCTACCTTTTGGCGCAGTAGAAATGGGTCAGTCTTTTTAACTGTGTGTGCAGTAGGGTTCCTTCTACATTTGTCTATGAAAGAGAAAATAAATCTCTTTTCTGAAACCTTTTGGTTGCAGCTCGTAAAAGGCACCACACAGAATGATGACAAAGCACATTTACACCTGTGGTTATCTGAAGGTCTTGGGGGACATCCAAAACCTTCACTGTATTGGTTTTATCTGTTGCAAAGGGCATTTTTTCCACTTACTGCTAATTTTAGGCCTGCCTTTGGGTGTCTCTTAGGGAGGGAGCGGTGTTACCTAATGCTTACCACAAGTTTGTTGGAATGCACTTAATGCAGAGCTTTCTGCAAGAGGATGGGGAAACAATGTGAAATGGTCTTGTTGACTAGTGTGTTTGTCTTCACGTTCTGAAATTAACCTGGAGCTTGTGAAAGGCACTAGACGAATAGCTCTGCCAACGATCATTGCTTTTTGATCCACAGAACGAGCAAACAGCCCAGGGAGCTGCACAATATGTGTCCTAACAATCTCCTCTCTCCCTCTATCAATCTGTGTCAGCCCTCTCCTGGTGTTGAGGGGAGTTCGGTCTCCATGATGTGTCAATTCCTGGCCCTTCTTCTGAACCTGTTGTGGGGGTGGTAATGAAGATTTATATAGTCAGAGGACACTGAATTATACTTATGTCTAAGCTATGTTGTGATAAGTGGGCCTACAAATGTACCCTAATTGTGAGCTCGTCTTTGAAAAAATATATGAAGGTAATAACGTAAATATATGAAGGTAATAACGTAAAGGACAAATGTGGATGTGAGAAGAAGCAAAAGTGAGACAGAGATTGAATTAGTTTAAACAACAAGGCCTACTAATGTAACTCAAGGACTGTGTTAAGATCATGCTTGGTACCCGAGAGAAGTGTGGAAATCTGCGAACCAGAATTGGTGTGCTGGAAACTAGGCCTAATTGGTGTGGGAGGGAGGGGGGTATTCCGCCTATCGTTCCTTTAGCAGGTCCTCAAAGAGATTTGGGGGAGAAAAATTGGCTACTGGAGTGAGCTTCACCCTCATGACAGCCACCCCCACCATCGCTTGGGACCCTGGGCCTTTGTCATCCCAATCCTGAAAGATATCCTGATTTGACGGGGCAGAGAGAGGGACCTAGATGTCACGACCAACCTCACTGGCTCCAGCTGACTCCCAAACACCACCCGGATGAAAGAGAATCTGACATTGTAACAGCTCAACCCCATCTCCGCTAATTTTTTTCCCCTCTTTTCCCCCAAAAGTACAGTTTTTTTACCGCCTTTGATACCATCTAAGGCCACGTCTACATTTCCCCTTATGTCAGCCAAACTTATGTTGCTCGGGGTCCCGCCGACACAGCCACTGCCACTCATTGCAGGTGGTTTAATTATGTCAATGGGAGAGATCTCTCCTGTCGGCAAAGAGCGGCTACACGAGAGATCTTACAGCGGCACAGCTGCATCGGTACAGCTGTGCGGTCGAAAACTCGCTAGTGTAGACATAGACTAAGACTGTCAAACAAGAGATTTTATTTTTCCTTCTAAAAATCTCTCTCCAGCTAAAGGGAAGGGGACGGAACAAGGGATGTGGTTAAAATGAAAGCCTTATTTAATAACTGACATTTCAAATGCTTTAACATTTTTGCCTTTTTTTCCTTTTAATGGTGTGTTTTCCATGGGACTAAGCAGGCTGAGGTCTCTGTATTTGAAACCCTGAACCTCGTTTAACACTGTTTAATGTTGGACAGTGATTGGGTTATGCTAACACCTTTGGTCCATATATTCAATCTGAATGAATACAAAAGCCACCAAAGAACCATCACATGGAAAGGGCTTCCAGTCAGTACCAGCCTGTTTTGGATCTGACCTGGAGTCCAAGGCGTGGAAGGTTCTATAGCCCAATTCTTATCTCTGGAGCCAGTCTCCTATCTATTTTTCCAAACTTTGTTTTTGAAGACAATATGGTCGGAGGATTCACTGTGGGCCTAGGGAGGAAGTAAGGAAGGAATTGATGGGATCAAAACTCTGGCAGGAACCCTCTAAGGGGATTCCAGGCAGTTCTGTTTCTAGACCACTGGGAATTCTGTATCTAGACCACTGGAAGAGAAGGGAGCCAGTATGAGCCGATGGCAGAAGTAGGGATCAGAAGATGGGGAGTGGCTGTGGCTACTGATCTTGGGAAGGCAGAGCACCAAAAAGAAGCCACCGTGCTGGGTTCTGCAGGCTACTCGGCGGGCTTGGCACAGACCATGCCATAGGGGAGTGCCGGCCTGGATCTCTGTAGTGTTGTGGGGAGACCTGGCCTGACCTGTAGCACTGCAGGCTTCTGTCTCCTGAGTCTCAAAGCTACTACATGTAGGAAGAAGCTACAATCCCTTGGTGACCCTTTTTTTTTTTTTAAATAGATCAGATTCACACTAGCTCCAGGCAACAGTGAAGAGGCAGCTGGAGCATTTACTTACTTCCACGTTCCTCTCTGTGAATCCGTTTTCTTGTCCCTAAAATGGGAATAATACTAACCTTCCTCGGTAAAGCCCTTTGAGATCTCCAGAGGGGGGAAGTGTGATATCAAAGCGAA
Organism: Terrapene triunguis; assembly: GCF_002925995.2. Taxonomy (NCBI): domain Eukaryota; kingdom Metazoa; phylum Chordata; order Testudines; family Emydidae; genus Terrapene; species Terrapene triunguis. The sequence goes on along the minus strand of NW_020664725.1, from coordinate 15,705,360 downwards.
GTGTTATTGTTCCACATAGTTTCTCCTCACTGTGCATGATGCATGCAGTTCAGTGCTTTGTTTACCCATTACCCAAAGAGGGGCTACATAAGGCGGAGGAAAATCCACTTGTCTTCTCTGACTGAAGTGTAGATCAGAGCGTCCTCTGACGCAGGGCCAGCCTTTTAAAGAAATTATATTCCTAAAATCAGGCATAATTGTCACTTTCTCAATAGCTTTTTAGAGCTGGGATTTGCAATCAGAGCAAAGTAGCCCTCCAAATTGCTGTTTCATGCACGTTAGCTGACCACTTGGTTACCTCCAGCTTTACAGTATACCGAATCTCCAAGCAAGTGGCAATTAACATTTGCACACAGTGCTGTGTCAAAACATGTGTTTACATAGTTGTGTTGCTGAGCCCAGAGAGGCATAATTTGAAAGAAGGTTGGTTGCTTTTAAAAAAGAGATTGCATTTGTTGTTGCACAATGCCAGCTTGAACTTGCCCTTCCATCCATACAGCACACCATGCCCGTGTCTTTGGAATGTCAGCTACTGACGCTATACGGGGAGCCAGAGTAGACCGGTTTCCCAAGGTGTCGTATACCCCAGTGCTCTTAGTCTGTCAGACTTAAGAAAGAAAGGTGGTGTATGGAAAAGAAAGAAAAGAAAGTATTAGCAGGCAACTTTCAAGTGATGGATCCAACTTTCAAAGCTTATGAGCTAATATTTGTTGGTTTCAAGTTCAGAATGTGCAGGGACATCATAAGGCTAGTTGCAAAACGAACACAAGAAACACAACATAAACCACCATAAAGCCTGGAATGTGGGGGAGAGGAAATGGTTGGTGTCCTACTAAACAAATCAAAATAAAACCCACAAAAGAGAGCAAAGGCTGAATGAACTCAGCGTAATCTGGGCCTTATGAAGGGTAGTCTTGAAACAGAAGTAGTGCTTTCAGATGTTCTCCTACATATTTCATAGTAATTTTCCAAGAAAAAATGTACTTGGGTTATTCCCTACACAGTTAATAGCAGCTGTGGTAATGTTTTTTCTGTCATGCTCTTGAAAAAGAAACCTCACCACAGATGAACCAACATGTGCCTGGTGCAAATGCAAATGATCAAAGAGAAGACTAGTCTGGGGTAGCCATCAAAAGAAGCCAAACGATTGCAGAAAAGTCCAAGTGCCTTTCCCCAATAAACAAGTTCCTCCTATTGTCCCCTCAGATGGTGGAAATTACCACTATAAAATAGCCAGGGTAAAATTTCCCTTTTTAAAAATTTGGACCCTAAAAATAGTATTTTCAAAAGCTCCTTGGTGACTTAGGAGCTCAAGTCTCAGTGAAGGTCAATAGCACTTCTGCTTCTAATTCATGCAGGTGCTCTTGAGAATGCTGACCTTAAATATATATCTATTCCATTAGAAATATATTTTCAGCTGTTAAGAAAAGGAAATCATTCCACTGGAAATTGAGGTACAAGATGTCAGCCTGCAAAGTGACCTGTTACAATGAGTTTTATAAACAATTCATTGGTACGTTTTCTTGTGTGTTACAGTTCAAAGAATTTAAAGATTTCAGCTTCTTTTTCGTTTACCAACCACTCCTAAGAGCTAACTTTTTGAAATGGCTCTCAGCCCTATTCCCTCGGGCTGAGTGCTCTCTACATCTCCTAAAATAGGCTGGGGTGGGGCGTCGGTGCTCTAAGGGACAATGGATTCCATCTTAGGCTCTGACTTCACTGCTCAGAAAGGCATGTGTGCAGCTGTGCTAGCTGTAAAAGCAAAACAGTGGAGACAAGTGGAGTTTTACTGTAGGGTAAATTAGGCAAGGTCAACCACATCCCTGACCTTTGCCTCGCCTATGTCAGGGTAAAAAATTCAGATGCCTTGTCTCCACTAGGATTTTATAGTAAGCTAGCGAACGAGCATCTGTTATCTCACTTGAGGGTAGGGATGGAGAGGGAGACATTTGTGTCAGGGAAGGCACAGCCTCAGGTGATGCGGGAAGTAGAGTTGATGTCTCAGTCTACTTAGAACTATGCCTCAACATGATTCTGGGGGAGCGGATTGCTGCAGCGGCCAAATCTATGTGAGAGAGAAAAGATGCCCCAACTGTTCGTGGTTACCATCAGAAATTCCAGGGCACTTTTCATTGGAATAAGGCTAGTGTCCTAGCCAAATTCCATTGTGCCATTAATATTCTGCTCACCTAACGTTCCCCTGTGGTATCAGTAGGCAGCGAGGTGCTTATCCTTCAATCCCCTGCCGGTAAGCCTACTCATGCAGAGTTGCAGGGAAAAAAAACATGGACTTCTGGTGTTTTCCAAGTCCTTTGGGTGTGCAGTAGAATTTGTGTCTCACTATTCCACAAGCCCCATAATGACCCCATGCACAATGGGGTCTGACCCCATTGCTTAGCAAAGACTTAGTAAGGCTGTTGCTCATTATGCTTAATGTGATTGTTCCATTATTACCTGGTCGTCTGCTTATTTGTAAGCATTTTGTCATGTTCTGAGACTGTAAACTCAGAGGGACAAGCACCGTCTTGTATTGTATTGTGTTGTGTGTGATAAGGATAGCTAGCACTGTAGGACTCTGCTCCCTGTTTTGGATTAATAGGGCCGTGATGATGTCTGATATGAGAGACTTAATAGAAAAATACTACAATCACTTTACTACTGTACTGTGAAGTGTGCAAAGTAGTTAAGTGAGCTGCAAGTTCTTCTTCGAGTGCTTGCTCATATCCATTCCAGTTAGGTGTGTGCGCGCCGCGTGCACGATCGTCGGAAGATTTTTACCCTAGCAACACCCGGTGGGTCGGCTGTGGAGCCCCCTAGAGTGGCGCCGTTATGGCGCTGGATATATACCCCAGCCGACCCAGCGCCCCCTAAGTTCCTTCTTACCGCCCCTGACGGTCGTTGGAACTGTGGAGCGCGGCTTAGCTGATCTCCACACTCCCTAGCTTTCATTGTTCTTGTTGTATTTAGTTATATAGATAGTTGTTCAAGTTAGTTAGTAGTTAGTGTATAGTGTGTATATATATATATAGTTGTAAGTTGTTATCGGGGGTTTAGGGGGTGTTTTTCCCCTTTTCCCCCCGGCGCACAGCCGGGCCCATGCCCAAGGCTCCTGGCTTTAAGCCGTGCGCGTCCTGCGGGAAGCACATGCCAACTAGCGACCCGCATAGCTCCTGCTTGAAGTGCCTGGGAGAGACTCATCCAGCAGATAAGTGCCCTATCTGCAAGGCCTTCAAGCCGAGGACAAGGAAGGAGCGGGACTTTAGGCTCCGTCAGCTCCTCATGGAGGCGGCTCTGAGTCCAGATCCTCCCTCGGCGCGCCCTGTCCCGGCACCGAGCGCTTCGGTGCGCAGCGCCCCGGCGGGCTCGACCGGTGCGGCAGAAAAGACTGTTCGGCACCGACCGACGTCGGCACCGCGCCCGCCCAAAGAGCCTCGGCACCGATCCATCTCTCCGGGCCATAAGAAGACCGCTAAGACACGGGACGTTGCTGCCGCGAAGGTACCGGCTCCCCCGGTGCCGGGGGTAGAGCCGCGTCCGCAGCTGGACCGCCAAAGACAGGCGGCCACACCGTCGACTCCGGCACCGAGGCCGTTGAGTCCGGTGCGGACTGTTTCACCACCAAGGCTGGTGGTGGAACCTTGTCTCCCTTCCACCCCGGAGACCTTTGCTACGGCGAGAGACCTGATCGCCCTCACGGAGCCGGCGCCGTCGCAACTCCCGGCACCGGTGGCTCCACGCGTGCTGCAGTCCAGAGGCAAGCCTGCCCTGGTGCGCCCACCGTCGCCAGCACGAGTCTCTCGGCACCGCTCCAGATCCCGAAGCAGGTCCCGACGCCGCTCGGAGTCCCGGCGCCGACTGTCACCTCGGCACCGGTCGTACTCGCGGCCCAGATCTTCCTCGCGGCGCCGTTCAACATCCCGGCACCGCCGTGACGACCGGCACCGATCGGGGTCGAGGCGCAGCTCCCGGCACCGGTATGAGCGCCACTCGGGCTCGAGAGGCCGCTCCCGGTACCACGCCTCCTCCAGATCGTCGTCACGTTCCAGATCGGGATCCCGGCACCGGAGGGACTATCGGCACCGGTCCAGGTCCCGGCACCGTTCGCCGGAACAACGCAGGGACAGGTCCCCTTACGGTCGGCACCGATCGGCACCGTACCATCCGGTGCCGACGGCATCGGGTTCGGCACCGCCGTGGCCGTCGAGATCGGCTTCCCGGTCATCTGAGACGGTGGAGCCCGGCCACCTGCAGGAGACCGAGGACCCGATGCAAGGACCTGCGCATTGGTCCTTTTGGACTCCTTGGGCCTACCACCAAGCACAAGGAGCTCCCCTGTCGGCTTCCCGCTCTGGCCGTTCGGACACCAGGGCCCCAGAGTCTACCATCTCCCGCCCTCCTCCAAGGGACGTGGAGGCTCCAGTGCCCGCACCTGCAGAGGCCCCTGACCAGGGGGCAGGAGATGCCCAACACCAGGAACACCTGGAGCAGGACCAACCAGTGGACCCCTTGCCACCGGGGGCATCTTCCTCGTCCTCTCCTGATGAGGCCGTAGCGGGCACGTCGTCCATCGGGCCGCCCCCGATAGACCTTCGGGCCCATCAGGACCTGCTGCGGCGCATGGCTCGCAATCTGGACCTCCAGGTGGAGGAGGTTGCGGAGGTCCATGACCCGATAGTGCAGATCATCTCAGCGGATGCTCCATCCAGGGTGGCATTACCGCTGGTCCGCACCATCCAGGCCAACGCCACTACTATCTGGCAGACCCCGGCCTCTATTCCGCCCACGGCCAGAGGGGTGGAGAGAAAATACTTTGTCCCATCCAGGGAACATGAGTATCTGTACATTCACCCCCAACCGTGCTCACTGGTGGTTTCCTCAGTGAATGCACGGGAGCGCCATGGCCAGCAGGCCGCTGCGCCCAAATCGAAGGACGCTAAGCGCTTCGATTTGTTCGGACGCAAGGTGTATTCGGCTGGCGGACTGCAATTGCGGGCAGCGAACCAGCAGGCGCTCCTGAGCCGCTACGGCTTCAATATGTGGTCCTCGATGGGGAAATTTAAAGAACTGGTTCCCCAGGACTCGAGGGACGAGTTTGGGGCCCTGGTAGAGGAGGGCAAGCGGGTGGCATGCACCTCCCTACAGGCGTCCCTTGATATAGCGGACTCGGCCGCTAGGACCCTGGCTTCCGGGATAGCAATGCGCCGAATCTCCTGGCTCCAGGTGTCGGGCTTGCCTCCGGAACTGCAGCAGACCCTGCAGGACCTACCGTTCGAGGGACAGGGCCTCTTTTCAGAGAAAACAGACTCGAGGCTCCAAAACCTTAAGGACTCTCGAACAATGATGCGCTCCCTGGGGATGCATGTCCCAGGGCCTCAGCGCAGGCCCTTCAGGCCACAGCCTCAGCGGTTCTACCCTCCCCCGCCTCGTCCAAGACAGGACTTTGCTAGGAGGCGGGGTCGAGGTGGTAGGCGAAGGTCGACCGGCCCTCAACCCGGTCAAAACCAGGGCCAACCTAGGCCACCTTCTGGGCCTAGGCAAGCCTTTTGAAGGTGCGATCGAGGACGGCACCTTAGCCACTTCCCAGGATCCGGTTCCCCCCTTCCGGGATCGCCTCTCCCGTTTCCACCGTGCTTGGTCCCGTATAACCTCGGACCGTTGGGTCCTTCGCACGGTGGAAAGGGGATACGCCCTCC
>NW_020664725.1:15645754-15699567 GCF_002925995.2 Terrapene triunguis | reverse complement strand
CAGGAGGTTTTTGGGCTCCTCGCTATGGGGGCCATAGAGGAGGTTCCTTCGGAGCTAAGGGGCAGGGGGTTTTACTCCCGCTACTTCCTGATACCCAAGTCAAAAGGGGGTCTACGGCCCATCTTAGACTTACGCGGACTCAACAAATTCATAGTAAAGTTGAAGTTCCGCATGGTGTCATTGGGGACCATTATCCCTTCACTGGATCCTGGAGACTGGTTCGCCGCCCTCGACATGAAGGATGCTTACTTTCACATAGCAATTTATCCGCCCCACAGACGTTTCCTGCGATTCGTGGTAAACAGGGTACACTACCAATTCGCAGTCCTTCCCTTCGGCTTGTCCTCGGCTCCCAGGGTCTTCACAAAGTGCCTGGCAGTCGTCGCGGCCTTCCTTCGTCGACAAGGGATACAGCTGTTCCCGTACTTGGACGACTGGCTGGTACGCGGCCGCACCAGAGGCCAAGTGCAGGCTCATGTCCACATAGTGACAAACACTTTCCACGAGCTGGGCATTCTACTCAACAGAGAGAAGTCCACTCTAGTACCAACTCAGAGGATAGAATTCATTGGAGCAATCCTCGACTCCAGACAGGCCCGAGCCGCACTGCCAGACACCCGATTTCATACCATCTTAAGCGTCATTCAACGTCTCAGGGCCTTTCCAATTACCACCATAAGAACATGCCTTGTCCTTCTGGGCCACATGGCCTCGTGTACATACGTAACCAGGCACGCCAGACTGCGACTTCGCCCACTGCAGGCTTGGGTGTCATCGGTCTACCGTCCTCACCGAGACGACCTGAACATGGTGGTCACGGTTCCGGCCTCGGTCTTGGCCTCTCTCGCCTGGTGGACGGATCGCACAGCGGTCTGTGCAGGAGTACCCTTTCACGCCCCGCAGCCCTCCCTCCACCTAGTTACGGACGCCTCATCTCTAGGCTGGGGCGCTCACCTGGGGGAGCACCATACCCAAGGCCTGTGGTCCGCGTCCCAACTAGCCCTGCACATCAACGTCCGAGAGTTGATGGCGGTGCGCCTGGCTTGCCAGGCTTTCCTCAACTTCCTACAGGGCCGTTGCGTGCTGATTCTCACCGACAACACCACGGCCATGTTTTACATCAACAAGCAAGGCGGAGCTCGCTCATCTCCCCTATGCCAAGAGGCCATTCGCCTGTGGGAATTCTGCATCGCCCACTCGATTCATCTCACGGCATCATTCCTTCCTGGAGTCCAGAATACGCTGGCGGACCGTCTCAGCAGGTCCTTCCAGACGCACGAGTGGTCGATTCGCCCGGACATCATTTATTCCGTCTTCCAAAGGTGGGGGTTTCCCCAGATCGACCTGTTCGCGTCTCGGGCCAACAGGAAGTGCCAGGCATTCTGCTCCCTACACGGGCGAGCCCCGGGCTCTCGGTCAGACGCCTTCCTCATGGCATGGAAAGACCATCTGTTCTACGCCTTTCCTCCATTCCCGCTCGTCCACAGGGTGCTGCTCAAGATCCGCAGGGACCATGCACGAGTAATTCTAGTCGCTCCCGCTTGGCCGAGACAGCACTGGTACACCACACTGCTGGAGCTGTCAGTACAGAGGCCCATCACGCTCCCCTTGACTCCGGATCTCCTCTCTCAGGACCACGGCCGGCTGTGTCACCCCGACCTGCAGTCACTCCACCTCACGGCGTGGATGCTTCATGGTTGAGTCGGACAGAGCGGCAATGCTCCCAGGCCGTCCAACAGGTCCTGCTGGGAAGTAGAAAGCCCTCTACGCGGACCACTTATTTAGCCAAGTGGAAGAGGTTTTCCTGTTGGTGTGAGCAACGAGCTACGTCTCCCTCGCAGGCTCCTATCCCCTTGATACTGGAATACCTTCTGTCCCTAAGACAGCAAGGCTTGGCGACATCCTCAATTAGGGTTCACCTCGCCGCCATTTCCGCTTTCCACCCAGGAGAACTCACGTCCTCGGTCTTCTCTAACCCGATGGTCGTTAGATTCCTCAAGGGCTTGGACCGGCTGTACCCACAGCAGCGACAGCCGGTTCCGACGTGGAACCTCAACCTCGTCCTCTCCAGGCTCACAGGGCCTCCGTTTGAGCCATTGGCGACCTGCTCACTCCTGTACTTATCCTGGAAGACAGCCTTCCTCGTAGCCATCACCTCAGCACGACGCGTCTCGGAACTCAGGGCACTGACATCCGAGCCCCCTTACACGGTCTTCCACAAGGACAAGGTGCAGCTTCGCCCCCACCCTGCCTTTCTTCCGAAGGTGGTGTCACCTTTCCACGTAAACCAGGATATATTTCTCCCGGTCTTCCACCCGAAACCGCACGCTACTCGTCAAGACCAGCGTTTACATTCTTTGGACGTTCGCAGGGCCCTGGCTTTCTATATTGACCGTACAAAGCCATTTAGGAAGACGACACAACTCTTCGTTGCGGTGGCCGACCGGATGAAAGGATCACCGGTCTCTTCACAGTGCCTGTCCTCTTGGATTACATCCTGCATTCGTGCTTGCTACGACCTGGCCGGTATACCGACGCCACGTCTCACTGCTCATTCCACGAGGGCCCAGGCCTCCTCGACTGCCTTTCTGGCTCAAGTACCAATCCAGGACATTTGTAAAGCTGCAGTGTGGTCTTCGGTCCACACATTTGCTACTCACTATGCGCTGGTGCAACAATCCAGAGACGATGCTGCTTTCGGGTCAGCGGTTCTGCACACAGCAATGTCTCACTCCGACCCCGCCTCCTAGGTGGGGCTTGGGAGTCACCTAACTGGAATGGATATGAGCAAGCACTCGAAGAAGAAAAGACGGTTACTCACCGTTGTAACTGTTGTTCTTCGAGATGTGTTGCTCATATCCATTCCAAACCCGCCCCCCTTCCCCACTGTCGGAGTAGCCGGCAAGAAGGAACTGAGGGGGCGCTGGGTCGGCTGGGGTATATATCCAGCGCCATAACGGCGCCACTCTAGGGGGCTCCACAGCCGACCCACCGGGTGTTGCTAGGGTAAAAATCTTCCGACGATCGTGCACGCGGCGCGCACACACCTAACTGGAATGGATATGAGCAACACATCTCGAAGAACAACAGTTACAACGGTGAGTAACCGTCTTTTCTCAAATAAATGAACTCGGAGTTTGTGGAACATGTGGCCTCCCTAGAGGTCACTTGTCAATGTCTTATGTTGAGTAGTAGCTCATCCTACTCATGAAGGGATAGCTCAGTGGTTTGAGCAGTGGCCTGTTAAACCCAGGGTTGTGAGTTCAATCCTTGAGGGGGCCATTTAGGGATATGAGGCAAAAATCTGTTGGATGATTTAATTGGGGATTGGTCCTGCTTTGAGCAGGGGGTTGGACTAGATGATCTCCTGAGGTCCCTTCCAACCCTGAGATTCTGTGATTCTATGAAGTAAGCCAGGGGTCGGAAACCTTTGGCACGCGGCTCGTCAGGGTAAGCACCCTGGCAGGCCAGGCCAGTTTATTTACCTGCTGACGCGGCAGGTTCGGCCGATTGCGGCCCCCACTGGCCGCGGTTGGCCGTCCCGGGCCAATGGGGGCGGCGGGAAGCGGCGCGGGCGAGCGATGTGCTGGCCGTGGCTTCCCGCCGCCCCCATTGGCCCGGGATGGCAAACCGCGGCCAGTGGGGGCCGCGATTGGCCAAACCTGCCACGTCAGCAGGTAAATAAACTGGCCTGGCCTGCCAGGGTGCTTACTCTGACGAGCCGTGTGCCAAATGTTGCCAACCCCTGAAGTAAGCTAATAGCATGGTGAGTAAAGGGTGGCAAAGTCTAGTCCTTTCTGAACTTTTAAGATAAATGCTGCTATATGAATGTAGGAGATATTATTGAAATGGAATCTCTGCAAACAAGCAAGCCATAATGTCTTAATGATGTTTTTAAAAGCAAAACTGAGTTTGACAAATGGCAACTGTGTTCAGTAACAATAACTCTTTCATGCTTGATTAATAGTCACACCAGCAAATGTATAACTCTGCGATGGATTGATACAATGTGCTGCATGGTATTAGTTCAGGTATCTCCAATGGTTCTTGAGTAGCTGTCTCTTTTAGAATTCATTATTGCACGAGAGGTGGATGGGTGTTTGTGTTGCATATAATTTTTAGAGAAGAAACAGCAACAAAATACATTAAAAGATCATTAAGGAGTTGAAATGAGAAAATACCCCCAGAAAAATGTGTTAAAGATTAATCTTCAGTCTTTGTGGTACTTTTCCTTTGCTTGTTCTAGCACTGGAAATGGATGACAAAGTATAAGCCTTAACTCTGTATTTTTTCTCTTGTGGGTTTAAATTCTAATTAATTGAACATAGATTTTTATGTCTACATGCATGTTTATAAAAATATATACCCATGGAAACAGTTGTAACCGCTTGTTATGCCAGTAGAATTCGTTGTACCCAATTATGCTAAAAATCAGCCATATATGTATGCTTTCATACTTACAGTAATCTTTGTTTCTGGTGAGTACAGATATTAATTGCATGGTATGCAGTGAAGTGATTAACATCAATGTAATTTATCATCTGGAGATTTCTGAACATAAATAAATGAGTTGTTTTGTTCAGTGAGGTGTTGACCCCTTCAGAATCTGAGACTTATGTTTTTTTATTGTAAATATGAAAGGCACCACGATCAGCCAAGTGTTGAGTTATTTGATTTTCTGGGGCATTAGTCGCTCTTGTTTGTGACATTTCCCAGTTGTGTGCTCGTTTGCAAGCTCATTAATAAGGTTTTCTCAGAGGAATGTTGTTGAGAATGAAGAACATACAGTAGGGCCTGGGTTTGATAGTTTTGCTGTGAGGCTCGGCAAACATACAGCAGCAGTGTGCAGTTAGATGTTTAAAATGGGAAATAATTCTACACAAAATCTTTGCGTTCAAAAGCCCCGTCTTGTCTGTCTGACTTAGACCAAAGCCTTGTACTTCTTAAAATGAAAAATTAACCATTTTGCTACATATGGCCCCCAGAAACCAGATAATTAACCATTTCTTTGTATATGCCTATGATTTTGGTGGCTGTACTTCTGTTATGTTAAGTTTGGGTATAGCAGGACATATAATTGGTGGCAAAGGCTGCAGAGTTCACCATCTGAGGAGAAGTGCCTCTAATAGTGTAACTGGCTGTTTAACAAGAGCTGCATGCTATATATTAAATAAAAAAACTAATCTCAGTAACATCAAGGTCGCAACACTTAAGCTGGACATACAGACTAAAGGTTAGACACTATATAATGAAAGCATGTCATTGTGTAAAAAAGAATAAGAAAAGGCACAATGGGAATAAGAAGACTGGCGCATCTTAACTTTAATATTTCTTTACTATTACAAGTTAAATGCTTAAATCTTCTCTTTATGTTTCAGGGATGACTTTTTAAAAGTCTGTTTGAGATCAGAAAGGCTCCTTTAGACCCACTGTATGTCAGTCGTCCCTTTAACTGTTTTTTTAAAAAGGAGGTCCATCGATCTGATAGTTGTTTATTTTATAATCCCATGTTGCTATTCAACCATTATATGGACCATAACATTGATACAGATGTGTGCTGCTAAGATGATAAAAGCTGAGGTGGAAAGACCTATTAGACTCTTAAGTCCCTACCCATTCCACTATGAAATATAATCCCCTGATAAGAAGGGACCGCTGATTTTAGGATAAAGATGGCACTTACATATACATAGTAGCCAAAATACAAATATTGATGCTTCTGACATTTTTGAAAAATATATTCCCAGAGGGCCGATCCCCAGGTCTTAATCTATAGTCTAGATTTATGCACTAATTGCATCTGCAAAGCTTCATATTAAAATGCCAACTGAATTTATTGCTTTTTCTGTTTGCATTTTTACCCTTTAACTCAAAAGTTGTGTTCTTATAATTAACTTAAATAGACATTTTTCCCCTCTAACTTAAATATTTTTTCTGACTAATTTTGCTTTTTCTGGAGTTAATATATGCAGTCTGATTTAAAAACTGGTGAAAATCAAAGTTCTATGAGCAATTTCCTTGTTAATTTTAATTTAGACAATATATCATGCCTATTAAAGTAAAACACAGGTCAAAACCCATAGATTAAGGAGATGAGAATACATATAAAACTTTCACGAGCCTCAAAGGCTATTGGAAGGAGCATTGTGAAGTACATCTTGGATGATTTTTAAATTAACGTAAAGGAAGGTAGACAGGAATTCTTCTACTTCAGCTGAAAATATTTTCTTCTGAGGAAACAGTGTCTCCTAGATCAGCAGAGAGATTAAAACTAGGGATTAACACAATCAGAAAATAGATTTTAACATATTAAGACTTTAAAAACTCAAAACTTAAGCAAGATAATTTTTAATTGAGTTATTAGAAGATTCAGTTTCCTAATTTTCTCAGCTGGCAAAAGATTTGGCATTTAAAAAGCGTTTCATACTTGAAATCAAGAAACAAAATATTTAATGCTATATTAATGAACATGTAGAGCTAGATAAAGTCTCATTTTCTCAGCACCAATGCAAGTTTTCTCTCTGGTCCATGCATGCCCAACTTGGGTTACAAACTCCTTTAGTTTATACTGGAAATGTTGTATGCAGTGCTGTAGCTATGGTGGTCCCAAAATATTAGAGACAAGCTGGGTGAGGGTGCAATAAAAGATATTCCAACTTCTGTTGGTGAGAGAGACAGACAAGCTTTCATGTTTACACAGAGCTAGTTGTCTTCTGAGATGGCTTGTGCAGCAGGAGAGATGCTACAGCTATGCCTATATATCTGCTCTCTTGAATGAATATAATAGACTAGCGTGCTAGGTGTTACTGAAAGTGGCCCGTTGATATATTTTCTTGATCTATCTGTTCATATATACACACCATGAATTTTAGTGTGTTTTAAGCAGCCTGTTTGTTCATTTGCTTGATTTTGAAGGCAGCAATGTGCAAAGAAAACCTTCAGTCTGATGGGCTGTATCAGCCATGAGGATCATTAGTTTGTTGCTTTTCCCAGGTCGGAAAAGTCAGAAGTGGGCTGAGTTATGAAAAAGCTCTCTTGAGTTTAAAAAACATTTCACATAATGTTGTTGTATTATTAATGGCTCTGGTCCAACACAGTCAGTGTGTATTGAAAGTGGATAGTCCTGCAGGGGCAGCTGTTGTATGCCCCATATCACTTACACTGAAATTCCTGAAGAGCCACGCGCTATTAGAGTGTGATGAATCAAATCTGGTATGATCGACACAGCCCCAAAGAGCATTGTCTGTACTTTGAGCATAATGCAATTTTCTCTCTCACTGCCGCTTGTGATCACTCTTGTGGACAGTGAAATTACTGTACTCGGCCACCAAAATTAAATGTACTGCACAGCACTCCCCCCATTCTGTATGCACTGATTGTATTTCTAAGGGGGTGTCTGAGTGTGATCACACTCTCCGTCTCCTATTTGGGGTTCAGCAAGAAAAGAAAATTTGCAGTTAAGCATTTTACTCTTACTAAAAATGTCAATTGCCTTTAGCGCCCGTTGGCCACAGTTTACATCTTCGTTGACTGCCGAGTCCAAACAGCCAACGAGCCACAGAGGCTTGAGCTGCTATTCTGCTTCCACAGGAAGGGCCGTCTCCAGCTCAGGGGCACGTGGGAGGATGAGGAGGAAGGAATCTTGCTCTACTGCTACTTTTGCTGTACTTGTTGTGTGCACAGCACCGGTCTCTCACCACACCCGTAGCTGGTGCCCCTTTTGCAAAAGCTCAGTCCTTTTCAAACAGTTTGACATGCACATATATCTTCAGTAGAAGCTGCAGCTTGTATCCTCTGTTGTTCCCCCACCTTGCATGGTTTTAAGGTGAGGTTAATATTTAAGGGTGGTCTCTAAACAAGGCAGGCCTACATGTGGTACAGCCTAAGAAGTGCTTCGGGAAGAGTTGGAGATGAAAAGCGCTGTATAAACTTAAAACATGAATTAAGCACCACCATTTCCAAATAGGTATTAAGCACAAGATCGTCAAGTTGCCCGTGGGACCGTCTGTTTTGCATACAGCCCTGCTGAAAGGTAGTCAGTTTTGGGATAGAGAGTAACGACCAACTGCTGCAGAGCATGGAGAGGAATTTCTAGCTGAGAACTCTAGTGCAGAATATTGACCTTTTGAGGAAAGTTATGGTATCCTCTGTGTACATTCAGACTGTCAGTGACGCCATTCGTTTCAGGGTCTCCTCTGAAAGAGACGTGCTCTTTAAACTGTGTGTACGCTCAGTGTATGCTCTTTGGAAAAAGGAAATGCCGAGTCAATTTCTGCAATAGCTGTTATTAGAGCTAGGCAGGCATACATGCTGGGACTCGGGGTGCTGCTGCACCCCCTGGCTTGAAGTGGTTTCCATCAAATACAGGGTTTAGAGTTTGGTTCAGTGGTTTTCAACATCCCCACTTTACAAATTGTTCCAGCACACCTGGAGGCAGGAAGCAGCATGGCTCTATGTAAAGAGGTGAGAAGTGGAGACAGCCTTAGGACTTGTGTGTCAGGATTGTCAGCAGGCGTTATAGACTTCTATCTTTGGCACTTGGGCAGATAGGCACCCTATTCAGAGAAACCATCGCTGGCCCGGACACGGAGAGTTATTGACAAGTGACCTCTAGGGAGGCCACATGTTCCATGTACAGCACTCTTCATTTCATCGGTTGACTTAAAGACCACGGAACATTGTGCTTGGTCAGGCTGGCATAAACTAATCTACCAACAAGAGAGCAAGAGCAAATCTCATCCTGGCCTCTTTAAAGGCTACTTTTCGTGTATTTTATAGGCACACAACATGAGTGCTTTTAAAGAAATCTCGTCAAATCCAGAATGGCTTGTAGTAAGGTTGGTTGGTTTTCAAATTGATTGCTGTTGTAGTGGGTCCTTTAGATGGCTGGTGTGTAAGCTTTTGAATGAATTCAGCTTAATAAAGATGCCTTATAAAATTATGGGGGTGGGGTTTTGGTGGTTTTTTTTAAAGCCACTGGAAAAGTTGTAAGTGTATTAGGAAACAGCTTTAGATGACTAGAACTAATTGACTACCAGTACTGTACTACTGTGGTGTAGGTGTGGCTCTAACGACTCGTCTTTGTTTTTATCAGAAATCCCACTGTATAATAAAAAGAAGCGCCAAGATTCGCATTTCAGGGCAGTTTTGTTGTACATAAATGTCCATCTGTTGTTGGCCTTATGCCGTCTATTGCTATCTGAGGCATGCAGTAACTGCCCCAGAATGTACTACTGCAGGTCTCATTAATTACAGAATTCTAGGAGCTTGGCATTAGAGCCCTGCTATCTGTGGATATCTGAGTTAGAGCCGTGGACCATTTTTGCAGATTGGATGTGGATACAAATTTTGCATCCACGCAGGGCTCTACTTGGCATGTTTAAATATAATGTTTAATAGCTGATTCCTAGTTATTGGAGACCATAAATTCATCATAAAAATTTCAGTCTAAAGATTCATTATGATAACAACAATGAATGATTGATAAGAATATCTGGAATATATGTACCAATTACTCTTACAGATTTACTTTGCAGCTACCACGAATTAAACCATGTAACTAGAAGGTCAGCTGGTGTTTTCAAGTGTGTAAATATTTTATACTATCCAGTATATGATGATTTTGCAACTCTAAAATGTTGCAAACACTTACTGTAACCTGGTAAACCAGCACAATGATATTTTTTTAAACAGTCTTATGGTTTCATAGTCGCAAGAAAGATCTATGAGACAGGGATTCGTTTATAAAAAAGCATTTATTGTGTAGCTCTCTCAGGAGAGGATTTACTAGTGTACTTTATTCCATTACTGAAAATTATGAGGGTTTAAATTGTGAAACCCAGCCATGGATTTTTTTTTATTTCCATTATTCCATATGAAGCATGTTAATGAGTTAAACACTGTTAATAAAAGGCAACAAGCCAATAGTATCGGCAGTAGAGATTCTCAAACAAAATAAAAACGTTTGAATTGTTTCAACCTTTATGCATACCGAGTTGTTGCCCTCCTCCGTTTCTTACAGCTGAGTAACTTTCTAAAAAATATATGTGGCTTAATGGCATTTGTGGTATTGAATTGATTTTTGCGTTCATAACATTTTAGCTACAGTTGAGATTGCATTTTTAATCTGCTTCAGCTGTTGAAGGCAATGAATTTCTTATTAATTGCGGACTGCGGCCTTTTTCCTACAGGGCCTTTCTGAAGGATTTCTGAGCTGTGTCCTTTGGCGTAAACGCTTTAATCCCCTGTGTTTATTTTGAGACTTACTCAAATTTCATTTGGACTAGCAAGAACCTGGCATTGCTCAAACAAAAGCAGCAGCAGTCATGATTTTTCTGTCTTTTGCACAAGTGCCTCCAGTAGAGCCGAAAATATTAATATGCAGCGGCACAAAGTATTGTCATACAGTAATATGACACACGATAAAATGTATCAATTCTGAGCACCACAAATATCTCGGGTTTCACCTCAGCATGAAGGCAAATGAGTTCCCTTTAGCTTGAGTGAGTTCAGAGATAAACTTCAATGTAACAAAATGCATTTTCCAGGAAACGGTGGTGCTGCACTTAGTGTGAAAAGCTCTTATCTGTGTCTCACGTTTTGGTGTTATTAGTCAATTTCATTTGAGAAAATACTGAATCTATTTACTGATTAGATGAATGGTATGAAGGTGGCAAGGGTAGGAGTACTGAGGCCAGGCTTTCCTTTATGGGTGCATACAAATCTGATTCTGCTCAATGAGATAATTTGTCAAATGGTTTGGTTTTTTTTTTTTTTTTGTCATGCAGATAAGCCTCAAGTGCGGGTTTTACAGAATTACCCACTGCAAGGTCTAACGAGAGAAGGGGAGCCACTCGAACTGACATGCACAGCTTTTGGAAAGCCACAGTAAGTTTGGGACTTCAAAGGCTTGAACAGATCACCCAGTGCCAGTTATGTCATGCTATAGAAAAGTGATTTGCACATTCTTACCGTGGGAAGTTAATATGAGATACTCAGCAGAGAAAATAGTTTAGCCATGAAAACAGTGAGTGCTGAAGGGGAATGTTCTCTGAATCTGGACATCAGCTAAAATATTAAGACCTTGATTTTAACCTGTATCCATTTTGATATAAGTGATAGGTGGAAAATGTCTCCTTTCAAAGCTCTAAATAGAGCTTTTCCACAAATGGGCACATAGGAAGCAACTCTGTGCTTTGTTTCCCTTTGTGCGAGAGAGATCTTACTGCCAGTGACGCCACAAAGTGAATTTTGTTATGGATGCCACGTGACAGGACATCCCTTCCTTCAGGGAATGGCTTAGATGGCAATTGGTTTGTAATGAATCTACAAAATCCAGGCCATTGACTACGTACTGAATCCTACAAAGGTGCAAGTATGGCTGAGTAATTATGTCACAAGGGGTGGAGATTATGGCACATTAGAGTTGGAGTGGAACTGTAAGGTTAGATAGTCTCTCCCTGTCTGTATGTAATTGTTCTGGGTGGTGGTGGTTGGTTTGTTTTTTTTAGTGGTGTAGTTTTCAGTGTTTTGTGCAGTGATGCTATTATACAGTTTAATAGATTGTACCCCAGGACAAATCTCCTGATTGCAACGTGTAAATTTTCCCCTTTATTTTCATGCCATTAGTTCTAGTTTAACTCTTGTAACCTCCTTAAACAATTCCTCTTCCATTTTGGGTTTACATGCTTTTGTAGGTTAATATGTTGACTCACTCTTCTTAATCACGTAATCTAGCCTTTTCTCTTCCTTATGAGCTCAGTCCCTCCCTTTCTTAGGCTACATCGAAACTACAAGCTAGCGGTGTGATTCCTTCGCTTGCGTACATGTTCTCCTAGTAGCTTGATGAGAACTAATGCGAGTATAAATAGTAGTGTAGTATGGGCGATGACAGTGAAACACTCCTGAAACTGATGGGTACCATGCCACCACTGCCCATGGTACCACTATTATTTATATCCGCTCTAGATCAAATGGAACTACCATAAGTACGGGCATGCAAGCTGGGAAATCACACCTTTGGCTCATAGTGTAGATGTAGGGTTATTCTCATCATCTTCATTATGTTTCTCTGAACTCCCTGCCGTTTTTTGGTAATTTGTCCAGAACGGAGGAGGTTATTCTGGGTATAGTTGTACTTAGAGCAATCTAGATTTGGAGTTCTATCTCCATGGGCAGTGATGTGAGGTGTATAAACCTCAGAAATGCAGTGGCTTCCTACTTACACCTTGCATTCTAAATTCATGTCCGACCTTTTATCCCTCCTCAATCTGTCTCAGTAGTACTGTTTCCCAGCTTCTTCTCCCCCATTCAACGTTTGTGTTTGAGTCCTTCCCCCAGATATTAATCTGCATATTCCCAGTTTAATCTCCTTTTTATGATTTCTGTTCCCACGTTTCTAATCTCTCTAGGCCCCTTTGTATTTTTCTGTCCTCCTTGGTAACTGCAGCTCTTCCTAATTTATTATCATCTGTGAATTTAATGAACATATCGTTTACTCCCTTTTCCATATGACTAATGTTCAGTAGGACTGAAAGAAACCCTGACCCTTGCAGTGCCCCATTAGACACTTGCCCCAATCTGTCTGTTATCTAACTTTATGTTGGTGCCTATATGGTGATGATAACACTGTTTTTATATAGTGGGTTTCATCTGGGGATCTGAAAGCATTTACATCAAAAATATAGACTTTAAGGGTAACTGCCAGGTCAAAGTGTTCTAGAAATATAGTTGTCATAAAAGCTTAGTTTTCAAAAAATTAATATTAAGAGGAAAGTTTCCTTGATATTTTAATTCCAGTGGAATTTTTAAAAAAAAGAACTATTCCCCTGCGATATTTGCAACCCAAACGTGACTTTGTGGAGTTGCATTAGAACTTGAAAAATAAGGCTAGACATGATCTTTTTGTGCCTAGTTACGCAGGAGTCCATTTTCATTGTCTAAACTTAGACAAAACCAAAAATTAAACAAATGTAAATGGTGACAAGTAAACAAGAGCTGCAAAATTCTTTCAATTTTAGTGGTCTAAGGTGTTACACGTAAGGAAATGAAGTCCTTTCTGAATGTGCAAATTGCCACCACTGTACATAACTTCATAGGAGATGCGGCTGCTGTCCCCCTAGTTTACAATCTGCATATATTTTGTATAACATTTTTAATGACTCTAACTATGCCCCTTTAACAGTAAAAGTCATTTATGTGACCCCTCTTGCCCGATATTAAAGTTTGCTGTCTGTCAGAATCTTCTGATGACCTCTGCGAGCTTGAAATGTAAAAGTCTATGGCAAAAGGATAAGATTTTGGGGGTGTTATTTTTTCGTTGTCCCACTTGGGACATTTTATAAGGTGCCTGATTTTCAGACAGCGCTGAGCAGCAACTCCATTAAAATTGTATCTCTTCAAGGTAAGCACCCCAAAGTTGAGACTCCCAAAATCACTAGTCAGTTTAGAAAAGTGAGGCCGATAGCAATAAAACCTGGCTTGGCAACACTAAGATTAAACTTATCCACACAGTCAAATAACAGGTCAAATTCTGAGTTTCAATTTTAATAACACCTAGTCTCTATATAGAGGTTTACATGCTTTAACTAAGTTCCACAGATGCCTGTGGACTAGGTAAGTAATTACCTCCATTTTACAGAGCAGGAAACTGAGGCACACAATGGTTAGTACTTGCCCAAATCCACACAGTGAATTGATGGCCGACAGGAGATCAGAATGCAGGAGTTCCTGCTGCCCAGCCCCAAGATCCCCTCTGTCACATCCATTCGTATTGCCTGGTGGGCAATCTCAAAATTCTCAGTATCTATTTTCTTTACAAAAGTCTATCACTTGGTCACCATGAAAAGCCCAAACTTTTGTGGGACCCTCAAAAATGGCATGAGCTCCCTCTTTTGGCTCTCCAACAGGAGACCACCAACAAATCTTATCCCCCGAGTCTGGCTGCCTTAAGAATACTTGACTCTCCTACATAATCTTTCATCCAATGATCTTGAAGTACTTTCCAAACTCTTAAGTCCTCCAAAACCTGTGTGAGGGAGGTAGATAGTGGTATACCCATTTTACAGCTGGGATACTAAAGCCCAGCCAAACCAAGCAATTAGCTCAGGGTCCCCCAGTGACTGAGAGTTCTATTTGGAAGTCAGCTACCATATTAGTCCTTTTATTCTAAGCACTAGCCCATATTTCTCCCTTTGTAAGTATGTGGCTGTGTGCAGGCCGTGTGTTCTAGCAAAATTTCCTTCATGACCTCCTCCTTGCCAAAACGTTAGCTTTTGCTCTTGGCAAAAAAATCCCAACTTTCCTTTTGTCTCTGCAGGAGTAAAAGGTTTTTTAAAAATTACGTCATAGGCTAATTAAGAGCTCATCTTTTACTCCAAAAGGCAAAGCCAACTTTGAGAAGGATCTCAAATGCCTCATAACCTACATTGAAAACCTAAATTGGAGTAAATTAAACACATCGCAAATTCCTTACTTTGCGGGGGGAGGGAAGTACTGTGGAACCTAATGCCATAGCAGAGGGATAGTGATTGCATTTATTCTCCGTTTCATTAATAGTACTGTGTCTACACTAATTCTTTCTCTCTAGTCATGTTGATATGATTGTATGCATAAGCACATGTTGGTAGGTTACTTGTGTGTTTTGCCAAGATATTGTGTACAATCAAAAGGGTAATGTTAATTTGCTGTTAAATATTGTCCCACCTATCACACTCTGTCTACGTCTACACTGCCAATTGAATGACAAAACGTTTGTCTAAAAAGAACACTTCTGAAAGACACAAGTGTTGCCGCGACAAGCGCCTGTGTGAACAAACGCCCCTTGTTGGGGTTGGAAGTTTTTTTGTCGGCAGGAGAGCCAACAAACAGCGGCTACACTGCGTGACTTTTAGCGGCATGGCTGTAGCAACGCAGCCATGTCGCTAAAAGCTGTGTAGTGTAGACATAGCCCAAGTGTTTCACCTGTCAAGCAGGAGTTCTGATTGCCAAGCAGCCCATTCGTCACAGCCTGCAAGGCTGACACATGCGATACTAATTTTTAAGTTACTTTACTGGGTCATGGTGACACATTCAATTACTATTGTCTTTAGATGCAGTTTAAAGCTTTTAATGTACCCTACTATGATTTGAATATCTATTAGTCAGCCATAATGCCTGATTCATAGATATGTCACTGCCCATTGAGACTGTTAGAATTGATGGAAAGTTTAGGCCGATGCTTCTCAATTGTTTACTTTGCATCAGAAATGTGTGGTGTCCCACTTCTGTTTAGATAATATTCTGGAGTTTGCTTGGTTTTTTTTTTTCCTTTACTCCTCAGAAGAGCAGTATTCTTCAGTTGTCTTAAGAGGTACAGTATTTTTTTCTCTCACTTAGAGTGGTGAGGAATTTCTCCTTGATTCCAAATACTGTATTGACGTGTTTTTGAACACGTGATGAAAGTCAGTGATAGTCTTACTGCCATTGTGAGACCTACAAAAACACTTGTTCCCTCCACTGACTCTATAGGAATTTCCCTGTTCCCTGAGCTGCGTAACTATTACGTTCATTGTTGTTTCATTAGCAACAGATGAGAAAACAGACGACCAAATGGAAAAAGGGTAATTAGGGGGTGGGAAGAAGAGGCAATGTTATTTTCCAGCTGCTAAAATGGTACTAACAAACAGGGGAGACAAAAATGTTGCAAATGAGTCAACTGTATCCCTTTTCAAAGCTGTTCAAACTTGCTAAAATGTATCAATTTTGTTAAATTAACGTGTTTTACAATAAAATGTTGAAATTTAATTCATGCTTAAAGGGCTACTGTACATACAAGTATAGCCCATTGACCATAGGCCTCAAGCCTTCGGGTTTGTGGGTTTCCCCCCCAAATAAATGAGATGATAATCTTTTGGTGAGGTCTGTTCTGCTTGGATTGCTGTGAAACAGCACAGCAAGGCAAAAAATATTAATCTCCCAGGGAATCGTTTCCAATTGGTTTAGGATAAATTGTAAGTAATGTAAGTGCTTCAGCATGTGAGACATGAGTGGTTCAAAAGCAAATGAAGAGAGTATTCATTAATCAGTGCATCTTACTCAGGAAGGTCAAGAATTTTACGTCATTTCCTTAGTGTCTTTGTCTGTCATGTGATCTCATATTTGGATGTGGATGAAATGTTGAAAATACCGACTTGATTGTCGGAATTAGTAATGCAAATGTTTCTTTCTCCCCCTCCTGCATAGGCCTACGGAAGTGAAATGGTTAAGAGTAGATGATGAGATGCCTCAACACGTTGTAGTGTCGGGTTCAAACCTTCTCATTAATAACCTAAACAAAACAGATAATGGTACATACCGCTGTGAGGCTTCAAATGCGGTGGGGAAATCATCTGCGGATTACATGCTGTTTGTATACGGTACGTGAGGAAAAAACGCCATTCTCCTAGACTCATTTACACATAATTGCTACATACCACTCTCTAAAAGCTTTTGAAAAAGTAAACATTTTGCTTAATGCTGGAATTTCTGATAGCATCCGACGTATCCTCTCATTATATTTGGGGGTTCTGGGAAACCATTTCCTTCACTCTTTTCCCCCTGATGCTAGCCTCAGATGCAGAGCCTCTGATGATCAAAGTCCAGTAAGTGATGACTTCTCGGAGCTGTCATTGTGAGCTTGCCGTGGAGGTGGGATGTATTGTAAGATGCAATACAGGAAAAAGCCGGAGCAGAAGCTGGAGGGGTTGTGGGGAGGGGCTCGTGGAGGATTGGGGGGGGCTTAAATTATCCTCTGACAGTCCTGAATATTGTAGGACTGCTCCCTATGGTGTCTTATCTAATCTGTTGTGCAATATCTGCAGCAATGGTACAGGATTTTCTCTCCACTCTGTTTTTAGCAAGTTAAATGACTGAAGAATCAGCAAGTCATATCCAGATCATTACAAACCAGTAAATAAGCTGGAGGAATGAGATGTCTTATACATATCTATGGCTGCCAAACAGATACTAAAACATGCCTCAGCATCTTTTTAAAGTGCTGTTAAGTACCTACTTTAATTCTTCAGTTCCTCTGCATTATTTTACCATCACTTTTAACCTTGTTGTGCTCTTGTCATGGAGGTCGGGCATATAATGAAGATTCAGTGGACACTTGAAGAATGATCCCCAGTCTAATTATGAACAATTCCCTTGTGCTACATGTGTAAGGCTAGTTCTTTAGGAAGACTTAAGATGCATGGGTTTTTTCCCCCACTGCATTTTATAAATGCTGCCACCCCTAGTCTGTGCAGGTACCATGGCAGGCTCTAAGGACAGATCAGCATAAGAGCCAGTGGTCGTCAATCCTGACTGCTTCTAAAGCCCCCTTGACTTCTCGCAAGTATTGATAATTGATGTCATTTGAATTATGACAATTAAGATTGTGCTGGTATTGGGTTTGGAAGCTTTCTCTGGTTTAAAACTGACTCCATATTAGCTCCGCCTGGAACAATACGGCTCAAAATCCCGTGTGCTGACACAGATGAGGCAGCTTGAGCGCCCAACTCCTGACTTTCGTACACAAGCATTGCTGTACATGTACAATATTTGAGGCATTTATAAAAGGAGGCCCCTGTAGAAATGTATGTCTATGGATTTAATTAAACCCGGGGTTTTCAATATTTATTGCTTTGCAACTCCCTTCTGACCAGAAAAATTACTACGTGACCCCAGGAGGGGGGACTGAAGCTTGAGGGCCCGAGTCCCACCACCCAGGGTGTGGGGGCCAAAGCAGAAGCCCAAGGGCTTCAACCCCAGACTTGGGGGCCTGTAACCTGAGCCCCACCACCCCGGGTTGAAGCCCTCGGGCTTAGGCTTCTGCCCCAGCAAGTCTAATGCCAGCCCTGGCAATCCCATTAAAATGGGGTCGCAACCCACTTGGGGTCCCGACCCACAGTTTGAAAACGGCTGAATTAAACAAATGGTGAACGTTTCCAATATTTTCCCCTAAAGTGCCCCAGAAAAGGTCTTCTGCTTTTAAAGTGAAAGTTTATTTCATAAGACACACATCCATATTTCAGAGTCGTTTCTCTTCTCTGGCTCTGGTGGGGTGGGGGTGCATTCACACTGATGGTTTTTCCTTAGATCAACACCTGACTGACTTTGCAGTCCTAGAAGGAATAAACTCTTCATACTAAATGAGAACATGTGAAACAAGGCCCATGCTTATTGCATCAATGCAATCACACTTTCTGTATATTGTCCTAAACATCATAACTAAGGAGTTCATATGAAACTAGAACTATGGAATATAATAAAACAACAATGAAACGACTTTCCATTCCTTGGTGGCTTCATATACTACTTGTCCCATAAATGAGGATTTTAAACAAAATTTAGCAGATATTAAATGAACTGGTCTCATTCCAGTTCCTAGTGGGCTTCTCTTAGAAACAGCTCTAGTGGGAATGGCTCTAGTTGGAATCTCTGGCCGTTTCAGGCCAAGGATTCAGTGTGCTCTGGAAACTGAACTCCCTTCTGAATGTTAGACATGATCTAAGAGCGAAATTTTCAGAGCTCATGTTAGCACACGCTATCACTGATTTTGCTGTATCTGTTGTGTGAACAAGAAGTTTAGGGCTGTCAGTGCTCTACCTCTCATTGGCACATCGAATTCACAGGGAAAGACTGCAATTAAATTATTTTAAAAGAAATAAAAATTCCGAACGATTTTTAGCCTGTGCCCATAGTGCATACATGTGACAGCCATATAGGCATGATTAGCCGCTTTTATGGTCTGTCGGGGGTCCATGGTCAAGTAGCTTTTCTACATCCCATCGTATCAAGATTATGTAAAATCAAGAGTGTCTCAATATGGCTCGATACTCTAGATTGTATAAAGAAGTCCCTTGATGCTATGCATGTTCAGCCCAGGAATTCAGAGCTGTTGGTCTTAGGAGAGGTGGATTGCTCATGGCTTCCTTCTCTAGTGCACTGGTTCAAATCTACCCCAACTCTGTATTAAGGAATACAAATACTATGCTGTGTCCTGCATGGAAATGTGTCGGCAGTCTGAGTCCACCTCGTAATAAAGCATGCATGTCTCATAAGCCATCATCACATTGGGCATCTTTTTCTCTGCATGGAAACTGACCCGTGGAAGTAGCATCTACAAGCCTAGTGCAAAATGCATTAAAAGGTTTCCCTATTGCTTTCCTCTCTACCTGTTCCACGGATAAGTAGGACTTTATTCTCCAGGGCTGTCAATACAGGACTTTGTACCAGCACCAAATTGACCTTAAGAGAGAGAATAAGAAAATAGGGTTATTAGTCTGTCAAATCACTCCGTGTCTTAACAAGTCCCTTAATAGTTATCTGATGCAATAGAATGTAATGACTGCAGAAGAGCTGTGACCGTCTGACATGTCAGCCCTACTCCACCTCATCAAGATTAATCTCCTTATAAAATTAAAATACACATATGTTTAAATATAATTAAGTCTAAAGTGACTTCCGGCAGCAAGAACCTGCAAAGTGATTGCTGCGGAACTGTCCTTAACACACACACACACACACACACACACACACACACACACACACACACACACACACACACCCCTTTGTATTCTGCTGATGTGTTATAAGGATGTCTAATCACATACAAGATAAGACAAACTGAAAATGTTGTTGCTTAAACATTGATTTCACATTGGGAGTGACCAAAGACATTTGCTAGAAATCTCTAGTGTGATTAGCACATGAGACTAGACAATCATCTCCCCCAATCAGTAGGGACGAAACTGTCAGTAGCAGTTTCCCCTGGTGGAGACAGTGAAACACAAAATTCAGTTTTTCATCCTCCGTGACAAAGGTTGGTGATTTTCTTCTCATGCTTTGCTCTGTCTCCACTGGTAATAAAGAAACATCAGTGTAGTACCTTGTCAGCCTATCCCAAGTTAGGCGGATGATGAAGAAGTTATCTAACAAAGAAATGGACCCAGCTATTGCGGCTGCAGGAGAAGGACAAAATGTTTAAAGACATTCTTCATGAATGATCATTTTCCTTTAGCTGACTTCACAATGAAGCGAACTCCAAGGTAATGTTTCTTAACTTTCAGGAAGTTGTACTGAACACAATAAAGGTGCAGCATATAATTAAAGTTTGGATGTATTAATTAGAGAATTTGAGAGCTCACTTGGAGATAAAAGAGTAGCAGATGTGTCAGTGATGAAAAGTTGACATGCTTTAGATAAAATTTAAAATCAAAAGCCTATGAACCGTTTCATGCTCTATTATTGCAGAATGATTCCTTAGTTCAAAGTCTTGCTGACTACTTAACACATTCAGTTTGATCATTTTGGGGCATTGATATACATATAATTTTTTTTTCCTCACATCTTTTCTCATCTTTCCTCCTTCCCCAAGTAACTTTTGTGAAGATATGACACTCTATATGGTATAAATATTTTATACTGTATAGCCTAGCACTGTTTGGTGGCTTTACCAGGTCAAGTGTCTTTTATAAATTCTTTGTAAAGAAAAACAAATCTCTTCAGTTTTCTGGTTTTTTTCCCATCCAGGATGTGATATTAACAAAAGCTAGGGCAGCATTAAAATATTGATATTTATCAGTCACAAAGATATTGACTTTATTTAAAAAAAAGTCTCAATAAAATCTTGCATGCCTTGAACTTGATATTTAATAGTGACATTCTCATTTCTTTGTATTTATTACTAGCTTAGAAGTAGTTTTACATCCTGCAGAGATGTATTGATGGAGGAAGAATAATGAAGTTAACAGTTCTGGAAAAAGGGAATGAGAGAGACTCAATCTGCTGTGGATATTTAGTCTGTTAAGCACAGCAGGAACTCTCCCCTTCCCCACCAGAATTTTCAAATGTAAACGTAGAAAAATGACAAAGCACCATTGTCTTTCTTTGTACCTAGCAAATTGTCCTCCTTGTCATAGGAAGTTTGTGGTTTGTTTTTCTTATAGCTCTCCCATTCCATCGCTCTCTCCCATCAATGACTAATTTGTGCTAGGTTGTGTGTGTGTGTTTTTTTTTTTTTTTTTTTTTTTTACAGCATTTATAAATGACAACACAAGAGAGAAATTTCAGGCCAGATCGCTTCTGCTGGCATAAGTCTGTCTGTAGCTCCATTGCAATCAGTGCAGCTATACCAGCTGGGTTCTGGCTCTCTGTCTTTAAAGCCAGTTGGGAAATTTG
Source organism: Terrapene triunguis (assembly GCF_002925995.2). Lineage (NCBI taxonomy): Eukaryota > Metazoa > Chordata > Testudines > Emydidae > Terrapene > Terrapene triunguis. Next base: position 15,678,384 of record NW_020664725.1, on the reverse strand, counting down.
CCCCCGCCCGTTTTTAGGGGAATAAAGACATCAAACAGCCATGCTGCTTTTCAGTGTCCTCGTTTCTCTCTTATCATTGTTGATCATTGTTGTGTTCTGCTTGTTTTTCTTAATTTGCCTTTTTATTTTCCTTTTTATTTTTTATCCAGATCCCCCCACAACTATCCCTCCTCCCACAACAACCACCACCACCACCACCCCTACCACCATCACAGGTATGGTACCTTCATGACCATTGGAAATGTCCTGAATGTGTATTGTCTTTTATGTCTATAAACAGAAGCCTGGGGGGGAGAAAAAAAATCTTTATTTTTCATAATATACAATTCTTGTACTGGTGTGTTATAATCTCAGGAAGTTGGACAGTCCTTACTGCAGGTGTTCTTGGAACATGGAAATTGACATATCAGACATGACTAACAGTCCGTTTAGTCCAGGACTGGTGGCTAATATCGGATACTTCAAATGAAGGTATAAACACCCCTGTAGTACATCTAACTCGGGGAGCAGATGTTAAATATCATGCTCACCCCAGTCGATATCACTTTCTGAGCTATTTATGCCCGGAAGCATGAAGTTTGTTTGTTTGTAACTTTGTCCAACTGGTATGATTACAAGTGCTATTCTTATTCATAGATGTTTCATCTATTTCTGAAACTTAACAAAACAAGCTATCTACCTCAATATCCTGCAACAATAACACCACCACCTAGCTCTTATATATGAGCCCACCAGTCAATTATGCATATTATTCTAATATTAAAAAGAATATTCTGTTCACCTTTTTTTAAGTTGCCTTTTAATTTTGAATTCCTATTTTCCTGTATTCTGGGACCAGGTAAATAGGAACGCCCAACTGTCCATAATACACCACTCATTATTTTACATCAATCCATCATCTCACCTCGTGCTCCTCTCCACAATAACTACATCTGTCTTCCTGGTCACTCCTCATAAGGGAGGCTTTTCTGATTTCCCCTGCTCAGCTACAATACTCTGCTCATTTTCATTGCCCTTTCCTGGATTTTTTTATTTCAGCTATGTTTTTTTTTCTTGAGATAGAGGTGACAAACTGACCACAATACTGAAGGTGAGAATGTACCATCGATTGTCCAGTGACTTAATATTTCCTGTATTATACTCCATCCCCTTCATAAAGCAGCATAACATTTTATTTATCTTTGTGACTCCCATCGTGCCTTAGCCGACTTTAACTATCCTACATTCCCACCCCCGATCCCATGTGATTTTACAACTAAATCAGAACTCACGGGTGTGGACAATTAATTTAAAACCTTCTTTCCAATGTGCCTTAACATGCTCTTGTCCCAGTGTGTTTCATCTGTCGTGTTGTCCAGATTTTGCCATGTCACTGTCTTCCTCCTTCCAGGTCCACTGTCAGCCTCCTTACTATTGAACTTCGGAACATGCTGGCATTAACTTTTTCCCATCTCAAGACTTGGCTATTTATTACAGTTTTTATCTTTTAACGACTTTTTATTCCATAATATGTCTTTAACTTCTCACCTCATCTTGTCAAAGTTTCCTTCAGAGCCTTTTGTGGGGAGACTTTTTATCAAGTGTCTCTTGGTCTAAAGGAATGCTGTAACTTGGTGGTTCTTTATCCACTGTTTTGTTAATGCTTTCAAAGAACTGTAAATGGTTACAGAGGCTTACTTACCCTTTCAGGAACCAAGCTGCTTTGGCCCTATTGCATTCTATTCATGTGGTGCTTTGTAACACTAATAATGTTCTCATTTTTGTCCTGGAAATGAAATTAAGTATTGCTAACATGTCATTTTGGGCTCACTTTTAGTACTTTTTGTATAGATGGGTACTCTGCTAAGCTACCCTTCCACACTCAATATCGTAGCTGTTTTGAATAATAAATTACATGTTGTTTGTAGCTCAAATGCTTCGATCGTTGCTACCATCCAAGACTACAATTAGGCAACCTCCATGCTGATTCACAGAGTTCTCCAACTTCTCCTTTTGGGTGCTCCTAGCTTCCTCACTCTTTTTTTAAATAAAAGTCACTCTTCTGGAAACTAAATCTCACTGGCTCTTGGTATGAGTCCCCCTTAACTGATGTTGAACTTGATTATATTACATCCTCTGTTATTTAGTGGCTTGATCCTATTACTGATGTTTGCAGATTTTGTTGCCTCACTGATTATTCGATATTCTGCATTTACCATTCACCCTTTGATCCCCAGGCTGCTGCAGCACCCCTCAGTATAAAATCTGTGCTCTTATGAGTTAGCTTTTGTAGCCACACAAATTCTTAGTCCTTCCCCCAGAGACTCGCTTGGATCAGAAATCTACTGGCCACCCCACCCCTGTAATCCAGGCTGTCTTTGTAGTTTTTAGTGTCAGTCATTCTTCAAAATGCACGTTGAACTGCTGATGCACTAGCTGGCTCCATCACTGTGCCCTCCCCTTCTCTCAAGTTTCCCTACTGTTCTTCCTCTGTAATCTGCCTTCTCCCATGTAACATTCCCTGTCAGCTGGCCCTGCCTTTGGAGCATTTCTGGAAGAGTTATTGTAATGGCCTTGGGACCTGAGGATGATGATCCTAATAATCTAAATTTAGCTCCCCGGATTTCTGACAGTTCACTTGTGGTTGACACAGACACATCAAGATCGTAAGATCTTCTTTAGACTCTGAGAGAGATCCACATGCCTGGTGAGATCTGACAGCCATTTATAGTGGGCAAGTCATGGGTATCGTATGATTCTTGCAGCAATCAAACACCCATTTTTGCCTGTTCCTGATGGTAAAAACCTCTCTCCCCTTACCTATCGAGTGAGTATAACAGGGTGAAAAAGACCCCAGGTACTCTGGCTTCTAAAACAGAGCTAAAAAACATGTTTAAACACCGTTTATGCTCAGCCATAACCCTCATCAGTTAATCTGGTTTGACCCGTGTGAGTGGGGCCAGACTGTGTTAGTGACATTGTACTCTGTTTTACTCTTAATCCAAATCGATGGGAACTTTTCCATTGACTCTAATGAGGGCAGAAACAGGCCAATTGTGCCAAATTCCTTGGTTTCAATGTGGACTTTCTGTTTCTGTCTCATTCTGTTGCTGGCCTATCAGCTTGAGATTTGAGGCCACCTTACAGATATACTTTAACCTCCTGATCCAGGAGCTGTATCTTCTCTCAGCACAGAATGCTTTTGTGCTAATGAACGAGCTAGCACTGAGGCGTTGTTAAACTGAAATTGCTACTAGAACAACTTTGTCAAATCCCTCTCTTTGATGGATGTGATCTTGCAGAGTTACTGTGTCTTAGCAAGCAGCTATATATGTATTTATCTTATCCTGAAGGCTCAATATCTGCACTCATGGAATTTAACATTTGCTCCTCTCTCCAAATAGATTAAAGGTTATGGAACTGAACATTTTCCATCTCCATTTCTACAGAGACTAGACAGTCTACTAAATTTAACTGGAAACCCAAGTCTGACAAATGGATATAAAAATTAATTTCCACTCTTCCCCTGCATTGTTTAGTTCATTGCAGCCCCTGTTAACCTTAGAAGCTTCAGCAGCCAAACACCGATGAGTAAGTTCCTGCAGTTTTATACTGAAGCTTATCTTCCTTTCTTCCCAGTAAAGGGTTTTGCAAGTGAAATCCATTTACAAACTAGCATCATTGCAAGAATTATGTACAGTAGTAGTGTAGAAATACTACTTAAAAGCCTCAAAGGACAATACATAACTTCTAATTGTATTGCCTCCAAAATACTGAAATGTTCTCTCATAGCAGGGGTGGCCAAATGTACTGACCCTCCGAGCCACATACGATAATCTTCAGAAGTTCCAGACCCAGGGCGTGCCTGCTTCAGCCCTGCAAGGCACATCTGCCGGGGCTCAGGGCTTCAGCCCCACTCCTGCTGAAGTCCCAAGCCCCGGCAGGCAACTCCCATGGGGCTGAAGCCCTGCGACTCTCCTCCTCGCAGGGCAGAATCCCGTAGCCCCACCACCCCAGTCTCATAGGTGGAGAATGGTGGGGAGGTGTGGGGGGGCTCTGCAAGCCACACTTTAACTGAAAACTCAAGCTGCATTTTGGCCATCCCTAGCATATAGTCTGAATACTGGTGATTGACTTTGTTCAGAGGTGGTAGAGTTCCTTTTTTCATGCTTAGTCTTCCACCCAAACCAATTCTAAGCATTTTTAAATGGGATTCTTCAAATCGGGGGAGATTTTATCTCCATTATGCTTCAACTTCTCTCCCTTCATTCCCCACACAAGCTGGGGACACACTCAGCTGGCATTGCATGGAAGCTGAGGGCGGTTCTGCCAGGACCCCATCTTCATAAGAAAAATGAGCTGTGTTTGAGAGAGTTTTCATTGGCAAAGCTCCTATTCTCTGCATTTACACTGCACTCCTTACCAGATGCCCCCTCCAGTGTAGAGAACGCTTCCTGATTCAGGTACTGAAGATGCTTTGAGGGCTCACTTTTTCTACCGTAAATAAGAACGGGCTTAGGAAGGGCCCATTTGTGCTTGGGCATGTTCAGTAGGTTCTTCAGCCATAGTCGCCAGTGGAAACACCTGTTTTGATGATTCGTATAAAGCCATACGTGCTAGGCGGTGTTGTACAGCCATTACAGGAAGGCATGCTTTCTACACCAGAGAGCTTGCGTCGCTGTAACAGATAATACGTTTTGTTACAAAATATGGCCCTTGATCTGTACAAAATTCCTCTCCAGCCCATTAACAATCCCTGTTCAGTGCTGCCCCCTTGCCAGCCAGCCACTGCCGTCATCAGCCATGCTTCACCGGCCAGCCACGCTTTCTTCTCCATACTCTAGATGACATCCTAAGGCAAGTCTTGGCATGCCTTCATTGTCCAATCAGTCCACTTCCTGAGCATAAGTGTCTTTCTCTCACTCTCACACTCACTCCTGATGTGACTGTGAAAGCTGCTGGCATGAACTTGACCTGATCAGTCAAGCTGAACTCTGAAAACAGTTCTGTAGTGCTGTGGGGAAGTCATGGAGCGTCTGAAAGAGCACAACCTTTAAACCATTTGCTCTGTCTCTGCTGCTTTGCTACTTACGATTTATCACATGATGGTTTGATCTTTTCAGTATCTACCCTGATTTTCTGACCATCCTTTGGCATTTCAGCAGTTATCACTGGCAAATCCTAGTTTTTATCATTTCAAATTGTCCTCGTGGCTTTGTTCATTAAGATGTACAATATGATACGGCAGAGCAAACTGCATAATTTAAATTGCCCCTGGAGTCCTCACTTGAAATACTGTTTTTGGACAGCTGTTCTATCCTGGGAGAGAAAAGTTCTTAATTTTTTTTAAAAAAAATCCTTCTCTTTGGTCATAATGTAGTATAAAAAAAATGGTCTGCCTTTTAAAGAATTTTTACCCTCTGTAGGGCTAATTTTCTTCCCCTCAGCACATAAACAATTAATTGTGTACCTGTACACTCATGTTGGTTGCCTCCCCTGCTATTGGGACTTGCGTGTAACATGGCAGCCGTTTTAACGGAACGTGGGATGTACTTAGCACACTTCTAGGGAATCCCTAGTGTTGCAGATTACATGTTTGAGTCTATATTGCATGGATGTTCCTTTATAACTTGTACAGAGACTCAAGTGCAATCCTGTAGCAATATCAAGGCTCCTCAGCAACTCCTCACATCCTGATCCTGGACTGGCAGGTTTCATATCAGATGACTTGCCTTTAAAATAATTGTGAAATCTTTTAAAATGTATTAAAACATTTTTTTAAGTTAAAGAGATGCTGAAAGGTTTAAAAATAAACACATCCTTATTGGTGATACCATAGATCAGCAGTTCTCAAACTGTGGGTCGGTACCGTAAAGTGGGTCACGGCCCCATTTTAATGGGGTTGCCAGGGCTGGCGTTAGACTTGCTGGGGCTCGGGTTACAGGTTCCCCACCTGGGGCTGAAGCCCTTGGGCTTTGGCTTTGCGCCCCCTCCCCCCCCCCTTGGGGTCATGTAGTAATTTTTGTTGTCAGAAGGGGGTCGCAGTGCAATGGAGTTTGAGAAACGCTGCCATAAATGGTTAAAACCAAATGGTAAAAGTAGAACAAACTTCTCAGTTTTTCTGCTGTTTTTAAATTTAAGCATTAGAAAGTAAAATTAGTAATCTACTTCCAAATCTTATGTAAATGCTCCACTGTTTAGGTTGCAAACACCAGAGGAGGTTGTTGAAGTAGAAATGAAGTATTTTTCATACATTTTCACTTAAATGTTAATGTTTTATTAGTATTCCGTTTTGTGAAATTTTAAATGTGGGGACTAAACAACTTGACTGTCTTTATATATAAATAAATAAAGTAGGTGTTGCCAACCCTGGAATGATTTCACACGTAAATATTCTGTAGGCTAAAGCTATAGTGCTGGTGCCTAAAAATTCCAAGGATTTCCTGCCTTCCCAGATGAATTCCTCTGAATAGCACTGAGTTCCTGTCCTAAACGCTCTTCCTGAAGGACAGGTTAAACTTAGATTCTGAAACTAAGTCAGTGGAAATTTTTTCCCCATCTTTGCATCGGTATCTAATATAAAAATGGGAACTCTTGTCTTCATTAGCTAAGAAAAACGTTGCACCATTTTAAAATTGGAATTTACATCCCAGAAAACTCATTTAAAATGATAAATTTATTCCCACCACAAGTTTGTCCTTTTCCTGATTTCAGCTGCTAGTGTGATGAACTACAGCTGTCTGGGATTTACTCCAGGAGTAATCCAAAAAAGTGATAGGTGGGAAGTATGCAGTAAAACGTATTCTTTGCTGAAAGGTATTTTGAGCAATAGGTTTGTGGGAGGTTCAGAGACCGTGTGGATTAATGGGGCTACATATGTACCAGTGGATGTGGAAGCTTTGTGCCTAATCGGTTACTATTGCTGACACTTTGTGATGCCGGTGCTGCTGTTCAGATGGATAAATGGAAAACTTATTTCTTTCCCATGAACTTCTACAATGGATGATGGTGGTTAATTCCAACCTGGTCTGGGCGAACTACAGATGGCCCCAGCAGCAGTTTTGTCTCCTTTTCTGAATGCTTCTTTAAAGATGCAGCAGTGTATACAACTTGACGTTTGAAAATCAGAAAATATGAATCTGAAAATAAGAGCCTCGCAGTACTCTGTCGTTGTAAACTTTGAATGTACACACACACAAAGCTTGGTGTTTGGTGCCACGCAATGCTTCACAGGCTGGTGCAGAGATTTTCACCGCTTAGTCATTCCTTTCCCCAAATTATTTATTGTAGCGTTCTTGGTTTCTGTAGAAGCTTCCCTGTGTCCCTGATAAAATGTCAGGTTAATTTACCGTTAACATCGTACTCCTCTGACATTTTCATCCAGTATGTGACCGCATTAAAGGGGAAAAGGGAGAGAATAACCTACATGCCTGCAAAGAAATAACTAAGCCAGTCTTACCCCACTGCTCTGTCAATAACAGCCAGAGCACTTTGATTTGTTTGTTACTTGTTTGTGATGAATAAAGTACTGCAGCAATCATTTTTACTTAATTGTGTATCTTCAGAAAACTTGTCTATTTTGAAGCAAGAGGACTGATGGAAAAATAATAAAACTGCTTATTCCACGTCTCCAACAAGATATAGTCTAAATATCTACTTAGTATTTTGTTGAGTTCAAAATTCACAGGGCTTCTCCATGACCGCTGGTATATCTAGTAGCTTCCAATATCTGTGCATGCTGTAGGAAGAGTCCTCATTCTAAAATAATAGCTACTAAACCCCTTATCCGGCAAAGAGAGGAGCATAGGCAAAGGTGTGGAGCCTTTTTGACTTCAGGGAGCTCTGTGCAGTTTCTCTTAAGTTTTCTTTGCAAGGCTGGGGCCTAAGCGAGAGTGCATATTGTAGGGCTTTCTGGAAGAAATGTTAAAAATCCCAGACCAAGTTGCAGCACCAGATCTAGAATGCTCTCTCTCCCCCTTACCCCCCCCCAACTACACAAAGTTACTCAGCAGATCCTGATTATTTTTGTGAAACATTTGGTCTGCAAATGAAGCTGTCTCGGGGGTGCAGTGCAGTACACCTCTGCAAAAGCTTTGAAGCCAACTTGGAATTATTTTACAAAGCATGATCTTACAATATCAAACACGGAGTCCATTCATCATTCTTCTGGGAAGACTTTAGAGATAAAGGATGGCTGCGGCTCGGCATTATATGTAGGCTTGAATTCACCTCATCCTCCCTCCTGCCACCATTCAGTTTAATTGAAGTGTAACATAAATGAAATGAAGCTAGGCATTAGGTCAGTGGAAATTAATAGATTTTTTTCAGTATTCCTTTTACTATCTCTTATGGATTTGAAATAAACCGGAAAATAATATTCTTTTCATAAATACACAGAGCATTCATTACTTAGGGCATTGCTGTAAAAATGGTAACATCAAGGGAACTCATGCTTGCCCTGGCTTTCTAAATGTGAAGAAATCTGAAAAAAGCAGATGGAACACGATTTCAGTGAGTCTGATTGGAAAGCCTATTGGCTCCTTTTTTACTTTTAATGAAGGAAATAAACTAGAAAGGAACTATATTGTGTTTGTACTTCTTAGTTTGGTTTAAAGACTGACACGTGAAATGGGTGCAGTTGAGCCTTATGTGCACTTTTAGATGCTACTCTTCTATCCATTCCGGTATGGGGTTTGTTTTTCAAAAGCCCCAGCGAATCTGTAGCTTCTTAAAGATAGTAACACTGCAGTTCATTTGGAAATAGAAAAAGCATTTTAAGTTTAGGCATTTAATTTTGTTCCTAAGATTTTCGTTTTCATTTATGCTGTTCATTCTGTTCAAGACTATGGACTAATTTATGGATTAGCTTTCAACCCGCAGTCTGTCACGCTCAGTGAACAATTTTCAGTTGGAGAGAAGCCATATGAAAGAATGAGAATGTGCCACAGTGGAGCGCTTGTGCCACTGTTTCAACTAAATATTGCCCCGCTGCCTCTGAAGCAATGCATTTTTTTGCTACTTAGTTAAATGGCTGGTGTCTAAAGACTTGAATGTTGCCAGTGTTTTCCCATTTTGCAGATACCTTCATATTCTACCACAACATAATGTGTATTAGAGGTTTAATTCAGTCAAGTCCTGGTCACGGTAAACTGAGTGAGTCCTATGTCTGATGCAAAAAGGAAATCAACATTAAGTGAAATATGCAACTTTATATCAGCGGAGAAATTCCTTCTTGGGATACCATGTTTGATGATACTCATAAAACAGCTATCTAGTGCAGTGTCTCTCAACCTTTCCAGACCACTGTACCCTTTTCAGGAATCTGATCTGTCTTGTGTACCCCGAGTTCCACTTCACTTAAAAACTACTTGCTTACAAAATCAGACCTAAAAATACAAAAGTGTCACAGCCCACCGTTAGTGAAAAACTGCTGACTTTCTCATTTTTACCATATAATTATAAAATAAATCAATTGGAATATGAATATTGTACTTACATTTCAGTGTATAGTATATAGAGCAGTAAAAGTCATTGTCCGAATGAAATTTTAGTTTGTACTGACTCCACTGGTGCTTTTTATGTAGCCTGTTGTAAAACTAGGCAAATATCTAGATGAGTTGATGTACCCCCTGGAAGACCTCGGTGTACCCCTGGTTGAGAACCACTGATCTAGTGAACACAGTAGGATTATGGATGTGTAGAACTGGAAAGGCCATTGGATTGTTTTTACTACACCACATAAAACAATTTTAGCTGAGCCTTACTAATTAAAATCTGATTCTTTTGTTTTACCTTAAGATGAACAATGCGTTTACTCCACCTCAATGTTTTGTTGTATTCTTCCTTCTATCCTCTGTACTCACCTCAGAATAGAAAACATCCAGTGTCCGCACCATAGGATAAAATTCATGTGATTGTTGCTATCCTCCATCACTAGGGGACTTGATCAAATGCCTGCCGAAGTCACTGAAGACTCTCATTGACTTCACTGGACCTTTAAACTAGGAAAATAACACACAGCTCCCTCCAGAAATTGGACCGTAAAGTTAATCAGTGGGGTGACATGGTTCTCCTCAGTATGAAATAAAACTAAAAGTGGGTAACCATGCTAAAATCCAGAGAATTATTTTAAAAACTAGTCAACCCATGGTAAAATCATAAGAGATTCTAGCAGTAGCAGCCCGCACAGTCTTTCCCGTTACTGCTATATTTCTTCTCTTACGCCAAGCAGAACAGTAGTGTTCTTGAGTGATTTATACACCATTTTGCATATACTCATTAGACTCGTACCAAAGGAGCACAGCAACAGGCTAATTTTCTCTCTCTCGTGATGCAAAATAATCTTCCTTAAGTGTGTGTTGTTTTAAATCTCTGAACATGAGATCATTCCTCTGCAGTGCAGCATTGTACCATGTGTTAAAAGAAGTAAAAATATGTATACAATCCTTGTTCTGAAAGAAGATGGTGGAGTTGAGAAGGACCTCCAGAAATCACGTTCTAAACCTTTAACTGGTCTGTGTTTCCTGCTGTAATCATCCAATCCATTTGCTAATCATAACTTTACCATTCCAGCTGCAGCAAACATGTTGTTTGACTTGGATATTTGTTCTCGCTTATAAACTGCTTGAGAACTTTATTTTTGTAAAGCTGTTGGTCTCTGTCCCCAGAAGAGGAAGCGAGATGCACTGTCCAGTTCACACTGTTTCTTGACTAATATCTTTTCCAGCATATGAGTACAAGGTTGCTTCTAGCACAGTTTTATTTAATCTTAATGCTGACATAACTTTTTTTATTTCAGGAAGACAGTAAATTGAGACTGTTTGTAGATGCCAAGATGGTATCTCAAGAGCTGACAGTTCTGTAATTCTTTCTAAACAACACTCCCTACCCCCCCCTCCATTTTGCCTTTCACCATTTGCTTGTTTAAAATAAGGCATTATCACAATGCTGCTTCCAAAAGGATAAAGTCCCACTCTTGTTCTCATTTTTGTTTTGGAAGGCTTCCATGCTGCCTTCACCAAAGTTCCCAGCATGAGAACGAGTGCTAGCATATTAAGAACATGTTAGATTTGATTGCCAAGATCAGAACAGTATATGTTGGCAGTGGGAACAGATTAATGATGGCTTGATAATCTGTCATGCAAATCTTGGTGTAGAGTTTGTTAAATTGTGCTTTTTTTTTTTGCTTTGATATTTAAAGCGTGCAGACTTTGAATCTGTAAGTATTGTGTACTCCTTGTGTGATTCTCGTCTTCACTGATGGTCCAGAAATTCAAACATAGACTGTCCTTAGCTAAATTACGGAGGAATAGCCCTTCATGCTTCCTATTGCTTATTCTGAGTGTGGAAAGACTACAGTTCCTATGGTTCTGAGGAGAGCATGTTAATTGAGGGGGAACGCCTATGTGAAATTGTGTACTGTAATTATAAAACTAAACTTCCTGGCTAGTTTACAGAAATTATATGTTTTGGAGTGCTGCTCTGCACTTTGACAGATGCTTTTGTTCATTTAAACATTGCCTTTGTAGTCCAAATGTAGTCCTTTGAAGCCCCTTTCTGATGTGAATGACCACGTCTGTACTTTACTGAGAGTTTGCGAATGTTTTTGTAAGTATTGACAATTTACAGATACATTCTGAATAACCAGCCTATTCTAGCATGCAACCAACAAATGCATGTAGTAACGATTTTCTGACCCCATTCAGCATAGTAATGGGAGTCTGAAAGTAGAACCAGGTGTCAGTCAACAAATGGAGATGGATTTTCCATTTACAGTGTTGTTGCTGAATAGACCCAGTTAGGATAGGGAATTTTGGGAAGATAATCTAATCGCCAGGACACTCAGAGATGAGGTGGTAGGAAGTTCATCCAAAATACAGTTTAGTCTTTATAAACTGTCTGTGTGTTCACATTAAGCAGCAACTCCAAAAATATTTCAAAAGCCTTTAACAAAGCTTCACAGTTTGATGTGAAGCAAGTTTTCTAAACCAATATATTCGAGGTTAGATGAAAACAATGCAATATATTTAACTTGTAACATATGACACTCAGCCTCTTGAAAAATAAATGCTTTCTTCAGAGCTTAGCATAAAAGACTAAAAAAGGATCAGAGATCAGGCGATATTTCTCAGCAGAGGAACTGGCAATCTCCACTTGCCGCCCCAGTATTCTGCGAAGACTTGTACTTTTCAATCAAATGAATGTCTCATTGGTGCATGATTCATTAGAAACCAAGCAAAAAGGCCACCTACAAATTTAATAAGTGTTTCTGAGTGAATGTGGTCTGTGAAAACACTGTGTGCTAGTCCTCATCATCTCCCTGTTGCTTAATTGTTACCTCCTGATCAATCCTAAAATGAGCTGGATGTCGAAATTAAACCATGCATTATAGCACTTATAGGTTTCTTGGCATCAGCTGGAGGATGGGAAACTTGAGGCTGATTGATTGACTTCTGATTGGTAATGAAGGACCAGGGGTGAACAGGCTGGAGGGGAAGATTTTAGTGAAGGCAATGTTTGAATGTATGAAACCATTTCCAGGCTTTTAGGTCTCTGTCCTAGTTTTGAGCATCTGTGTTTTGGGAGTACTTAACCAAAGAGTTGACACTGGTGGTGTTCCCCACATTTCATGTTCCCCTTAGCTCTTGACCAACAGTAAATATCCTCCTGGCAAGACTCCAGAAAAACAAAGAATTTACTGTTTTCCTCAGGCTCACAGCTTTTGAATTCAAGGCATGTCCTTTAAACAGTGCAACTCACTTCAAATGCTTTGCCTTTCATTTTATTATTGCTTGTCACGCAATGTTCTTTGAAAGCTTGCTCATATATTATCTGTTCCATTTTTTCCATTTTCCCTTTTTTTGCATGCCGTTCCTCCTGTTTCTTCCCTTCCTCCAATCCTCTGTTCCCGTGTGTAGACACAACGGCGACGACAGAACCGGCAGTTCACGGTTGGTATCACATTCCTGTTTATCTACTTTCTCAGCACTGCTGAGTGGCAAGACAAGCTTGGGGGTGGGGGGGAAGGGAATGTAGTCTTCAAGGGAAATCATGTTTCAAGTGGACTGATCTCATAAATATAACATAATTTTTAAGGCTTGAAAGGATGTCTAGTCTTGTCATTTCTGTTGAGTTTAACCACCAATTGTTACAGTCCTAGACTAGCAGCAATTCCCCAAACTGATGGAAATGGCATGCATGTAAGAGCAGTACAAAGGGAGTGACTGATTTTTAGTAATCCTTATTACTGGGGTAATCACATCAAAGATTAAAAAGAAATCTGGCTTTTGAAAATGTGAACTCAAGTTTAATTTTTTAAGAGATGCATAAAATTTTCAGCAGTGTTTTTGGTTTGGGAAGAACTTGAATCCCTTAAGTCTGTTGGAGACAAGTGATATTTTTGATATTCTGTAGACGTTCCACGGAAGACCCTCTCATCTCATAGGTCGGGAGTAAAGTTTTCATCATCACCCTGTGAGAAGAGCTTTTAAAAAGAAAAACCAACTCTTCTCATTGTCATAGCAGTCTAGCAAACCAATCCTTGTCTTCTGTTCAAATTAGTCTATCAGCTTGACAGCTTTTCTTGTTCCCTATTTTTAAACCATGTTCAAATATTCACTTCAGGCCAAAATTCCAGCATACAAAGAGCTTGGCACAAATTACTTTTTTTTAAAACAAAATAACACCAAACCTGACAATTGTAATGAATTCTAATCCATATTTTGGAGGGAGTAAAGGGATTAATATTAATTTTTTTTTCACTTTGGTAATGCAACTGTTCCATGTTTCACCCTGAAATTTGATAAGCCAATACATCCATAATGTGGAATAATCACTTTCTCAACTAGTAAGACATATCTTCGGCAACAATGAAGGGAGGAGGACTGAGATATTAAATGAATACGATAATAATATACAATACAAAAAGGAGGAAAACCGTCCTTGTCCTGAAGAACTTGCAATCTAATTTGCAATACATTTTTTTTTCAATTTGTTCAAGAAATCCTTATAGGATGTTTTCATATTATTCATACACTGCCCACCTTCCCCTCTAAATTATGATCACAGACGGGGTCTGTTAAATGCTACACATTTTCACATGGTTACAGCGGTTTTGTCAAGCCTCCTGGTAAATGAATGCATTTCTAGCAGCTGCAGCAGGAAAAGCCATTGTAAAGTAACAAAGCCCAAATGACCTCATAAAACAAAGACTACATTGAACAAACGTTCAAAATCAGATGAACGCAAAAAGTTATGGAACCTACTGATCATTAACATTTGATGGGAGATTAAAAGAGCTAAATATGAATACAGTGGTTGGGTTAAGTGACAACTAAGGGGTGGACATAACCGTTTGATGTGTCCAAACTGAGGGAGGAGAACTACTTAGAGGTGTACAAGAGGTTAGAACTTCAACTAAAACTACAGGCAAATACAGATGAAATAGTACTATGGACTCTTGAAAAAGTCGGCTAAGCAAAGTTCTACAACGGTAGAAAATGCACATTGGGAGATGTGCTGAATGACTTAACACTAGGTCTTTTCTATTTCTAATCTCCGATTCAGGAATCGATTGAGATATTTTAAATTTCAGATTCCTAGGATAGTGTGCCATCGTGCCTCTCTTAATGTTGCTCCACCACACCCCAATCCTAGTCATTAATCCGTTTTATCCAGAATTTCCTGATTTCGTGACTCATCTCAGCCCTCCAGGCTTATTTCTGTGTCATTTGTGAGTGAATGATATTACTTTCTATTTGACATTTTAAAATCCCTTATACTTTCAGGGGGACTGTGGAATTTAAAAATATCTTGGACTAATTAGGATGACAAAGTTAGCAACAAAATGTGTAGCCATAAAGATTAGGCATGGTATTTCCTAAGCACTCAGTGTTGGCCAAACGCTGACTAGGAGTTTTAACATGGGCTTCTCGGGAGCAGAGTTAGGCCAACACTGAGCGCTTTTGAAAATCCTACTTGTATTTCTTTCCTACTCCATAGGCATCCTCTGATCACTGAGGATCTCTTTATATTTAGCCTCTATTTACTTGCTCCTCCCTTCCTGATCTCATTATCAAAGTCTCTGTGCTACAGAGGACATATCCCCTGGCAAAAGAAGTCTGGACATGTGCCTTTACAAGGCTAGTGCATACTGCTCCTTGAATATTTGGAAGTCTCTAGAGAAATATAGGGAGGTTGCATGAGCTTTATCAAGTGCCCCAACCGCTGCTAGGACAAGAGCAAGGCCAAGACTGAGTCCTGAATTTCAGTCCTCCTGATAATAGTGCACTCAGCACCTACTGAGATCACCAGACAGGTCCTACTGCTCATGCAGTTTAAAACAAAATATTTGAAAGACTTTTCCACCTTGATTTTACTACATCTGCCAAGTCACAAGCTTGAGATTGTTTCCATAGAAACCATTGGCAATATTAGAAACATCCGAAACGGAGCAGGATGTTCAGGGAATACACGTGGCTTGACTGTGGAGTAAATAAAGTTCTTCCTTTTTTTTTCCTTTTGCCAGTGTGGTTTGATTGAATAGTAACCATAGCGAATTGTGTGAAACCCGCTCACCGTAAGGATTTTAGGTTACTGGTTCTCCTGATGCTTGATCAGTACTTTCCAGCCAGAGAAGAGTTGATGGGTTGGAGGCTTTTCCCATTTTAATTCCTCTTGATGTTAAAGCAAAAACATTATGGGGATGCCATGCCTCAGACCTTAGGGATCTGTATAAGAAAAGCTTAATATGTCTAGTTGTAGGATACATAGTTCATATAATACCCAACATTTGTACTAACATCTCTTTGGTGTCTGTCTGAAATCATAGCCGTTTGCAGGTAAAGCTGTTCTTTGCGTCACTGTGGGGAGAGTTAGAAGGGTCTGCCATTCTGCCAACTAGGACTAGTAAACTAAACCAAGGTGGACATCTTTGTCTGAAATAACACTTTTGTTGATCTCTGGGAGAACCTGGGCTAGTGGGAGGGAGCCCCAGAGGTATCAAAATGAAGTCATTGAATCCATAACTGTTGTGAAGGGTTGATATGGGTGTTGATGTTGCAGAAGGAAATCTCATTGTAACACAGTTGCAGCAAAATAACAAATATTTGTTAACTATATCTACTAATAGCTTTAATTATTTAACTGCCTTGAGAGGGCTCCATTACACCAAGAAGCACCTGTTTTTCAGTATGTTAATCTACAGGGGTGAGAGTTGCCAGGTTTTATCACAGAAACAACTTGAATGACAAGATGTGCTAGGCAAACTAGCTCTGATAGTCTTTTCAGCCTTAAAAATTTACCTGAACTCCACAATACCTTCCTCTTAAAGTGTTCTTTCTCTAGGAAGACTTTTGGGTTTCTTTCCAAGCTTGTGTTGCTGGAGTGTGTATGGAGTATACCAGATGTTTATGTATGTTGGCCATTTGTTCTTACCAATCTGAGTGAGCATGTACACGAATGATTAGAAATGCATGGGCATGATATAAAACCAAATGGATTTTCTCCAAAAAACACTTAAAATTAATTAAAAATTTAAATCCAGTAGATTGGTAGTAAAGAAAATGTGACTGTAAGAGTGGAATTTACGGCTAGTGAGACGTACAAAACTACAATCTCTGAAAGGTTTTTTTGAGTGATTATGATTTTTGGAGTGTATCCTAGAGGCCTGGAAAAGAGGAGCCACGTGTGTGAGTGTGTGTATGCATGTGTGAGAGTGCGTGTGTGCATGTAAAACAATAGCCAAAAGAACCCTGCCATTCCTATTTTCTCATGGTACAGAATTTGCAGCAGTAATGCATGAGTGACTTAAAGCACGAACTTTATTAACTCTTCTGTTTAAAAATGAAATAACTAAATTTTCTTGTGCATTTTTTTCCTTTCTCTGCACTGTTCATTATCAGAACTCTAATAACAGCATGGTCATGGCTGGCAGTAGTGCTTGTGTTTCTGCTGCACTGCGGTAAACTGGTTTTACTGAAAATTTTTAAAAATCCGCTTTCCCTTTTTATTTTTTCACTTCATAGTGCCAGTGGGGTTGAAGCTCCCCCATGCATTTTGAAATCCCAATTCCCTGCATCAATAGAATTAATGTGAGGGTTGAACATGGTATAGCAATGGCAAAAATAATTAGTTAAACATCTAATCCTATAGACTTTGGCGAATAGGCCGGGTCCATTCCCCCCCTCCCCATCCACCAACATCTAAATTTATTTGCTTTAACAGTTTAAAGTCTTTGTTCCATGGTAGGCTTAGGAGCTTAGCCTCATAGGTCATCTACTCTCTATATAATTGCCGAACTCATTCTTATACCACCTATATAAAGAAAGCATGTATCTGAGGCCATGCATTTGTTCATAATGCACAGTGTTGCCACAGCAAAGACAATATCTGAACTGTATCATTTTCTCAAGTTCTTACCTCGAGTCAGTTTTAAACAAGCCCTAAACCAGTTTTAAAAAATAATTTAAAAACCAGTGCACATTGTACTTCACTACAAATGGCATATCCATTCTACATGTGTACATATTTATCTGAATATATAAAAATAACAGTCAGAAACTAATTCAATCAAGGGATCCTGCTAACTGCATACACATTGCAAAAGCACACCCTGAAGAGACTAATGAATGGAGGAGAAGTTTTTGATGGCATTTCAGCTATAATATTTAGCCAGGGAACAGTAGGTTACCATTTTAGTGCAGACAGAACTCCCACGAATAATAGCAAGGAAATAAATTGGTTGGAAAAACCCCTCCTAAAACTGACAAAGAAAGAAAGACAGAATTTCATAATAAAATGTCTGTGACACCAAAATCTGATTAGAGTTTGAGGGAGGAAAAAAATATTATCCATCTCAATATTGTAGATATTCATGCTAGCTAAGGAGGGGAATAGGTAATTGGTAGCACATGAGGGGTTTTTGATGTTGATGGTAACACAAATGTCCAATGGGTTGTTAAGTTACTGTTTCCTTTCTAACAGTTACCCACTCTGAAAATCAGGCTTAAGATGGCATCCCAAACTGAGCCATCCAGAAGCACTAACCACTTTTGAGAATCTTGGCCATATAAACAGTACAGTAAAGAACAATCTCATGCTGGCTTCTGTATTGACATAATAGGGCAACAGTGGGCGCCTAACTGCTATTTGTTCCATTTGAAAATTTTCCCCTTAATGTATAACCCTAATAGTAAATATAATAATTTAAAATGTTACCTTGCACGTCCAATCCTTGGGGCAATTTAAATAAAATGTCACAAAGATCTCTACGTATGTTTTAAGATATCTGTCGACTGGTGTAAAATGATTAACATAAAATAGAGCCATAATTTGATATTTCCTGTCTTATAAGGAAAGAAAATAATTGTTGCTTTAAAAAATAGATTATTTACGGGACGCTACACAATGTTATTTTGTCAA
Source organism: Terrapene triunguis (assembly GCF_002925995.2). Taxonomy (NCBI): domain Eukaryota; kingdom Metazoa; phylum Chordata; order Testudines; family Emydidae; genus Terrapene; species Terrapene triunguis. The sequence goes on along the minus strand of NW_020664725.1, from coordinate 15,659,985 downwards.
TATAAATCTGAATAAATAGATGGCATACTAACGTAATCACTTAAATATCTGTACCTGGAAGTGATTAAACTTGTAACTTGATGTTTTCACCTTTTTAAGTTTTATTATTTGGCAGCAAAATTGCATCGGAGTGAAAAGTTAACTTTCATTTATTTAAAGAAGTTGTAGAAGACTTAGCATACATTTTAATCAGAAATGAAGAGAAAGGACTTTAATAGTCGATATGAAAGTTTAATGAGAAAAATCAAGTAGTAATTTACCACATATTTAAAATGCCTCGCAACAGGTTTTAATACTGTTCGGTGACATTTTTGAGTGTACCAGGTGCAGGTAGAAACTGAATTGTTAAATTTCCTTTTGAAAAAGATTCTTTGCTTCATAAAAAATGCAACGTTGCCCTTTTTTCATTATTGAGAAAACGAAGTTCCCTTTAAGTGAAAGAGAACACTGTATAGAAGCAATTTTAGTGAGATAAAAATTGAATGGCTGCTCTTCAGAGCACAGGTTTGCATGTCTGAGAGTCCACTGTAATTATATTTATACAAAGATGATCATATTACAGTAAAAAATGTGCAGCTTCCTGAAATCTAACAGTGGCGCGAAAACAAATTTCGTGCCATTAAGCTAAATGGTTTTCTACGTTAGTAGATAATTCAAGCAGTAGATTCCAGATGACATGGTGTATTTTAAACACTATGTCATTAAAAATGACAGTTTCATCTATAATGAGGTGTATGTTGACTGTCTGCTGCTTTCTAATGGGGAAATTTTGCAGATCAACAATATTGTATAAACATCTTCATCTTTATTATTAAAAAAACACCTCTATACCTTCTTCCTAAAATCTCTCTCCACTCAAAAGAGAATTTGAAGTAAACACAAGCTCTAAACTCCATTTTTGCCATTCCTCAATAGCAACTATCCTTATAGGAGCATATATAACATTATTTGATACTCCATTGGACCACGTAAATGAGAGGGATTAACTTTGAGATTTGCAACTATATTGTTAAGGTGCTTTTTGTTGCCCATTTATCATTATTTGAATAATGGTAATGTGTCTTTATACAATTGATAAAATCAATTCTGCAAGAGAATACTTTCAACCAATGAAATCTCGGGAGACTTGGATGATATTTCTGCTCATACAGCTAAGGCCCTGTCCGCTCTAGGAAAGAGCCGAATCTGTTGTCAGCAGTTTTTAGGTAATCTGGGTTGGCCCTTGTCCATGCACAGCTGATGTGGTCAGCAGCAGTTCAGCTAAAACCGTACTACTTCTTAGTGTATATAAATCTGAGTGTACATTCTTTGGCATCCAGTCACTTGCAACAGCAGTTTATTACAAGTACCAGTTTACTTCATCGCACTGGGTGTTATCCCTTAATTAAATAGAATTCTTTGACCTTCGGATACTTTATTGGTGCTGACACTTTAACAAAGTAGTAAAGAATAAGATTGTCCTCGCTAAACCAAATTTTCTATGCTTCCCGTCAACCCCTCAAAAAACCTTTTTTTCAAATACACTTAAAGATACGACTGTTCAAACCAAAGCTAGTTGGGTTGTAGTGGTAGCTTGCAATAGCTCTTAGTATTTAAAGGTCACAGAAGGGGTTTATCCTGCCTAACTGCTTTATCAGCTTTGAGGATACTTTTCCACAAACGGATCAAGTTTTGAAATTTAAAAAAAAAAAAAATCATTTTCCATATCAGATTTTTTTCACTGAAGATAGAACCTGCAATCTGCTTGTACAGCTGCTGTGCAGTTTTGAAATGTGTTCTTCTTTGAGTGACTCCACATGTCCATTCCACTGTAGGTGTGCGTCTCATGCACAGTTGTAGAAGATTTTTTTTTTTTCCCCCTCAGCAGTACCCATCGGGGTAGTATGAGTGCCATTTGGTGCCTCACGCCACTGCATGCAGGTACAAAGGGCCATGCTACCCCCAACCCCACTTAGTTCCTTCCTCCTGCTAGTAACAGTTGTTGGAGCACCGAACTTTGTATCTGCAAGCCTTCCTCCTTTTAGTGTACACAGTGTCTGTAGAACTAGTTTTTAGGCTAGTGTAGTGTTTGTACATATTTAGAATAAATTTAGGGTAGTGTTTTTCTAGAGTGGGCTTCCGAGCACGGTATTGGACTAAATGCCTCTGTCTCCTGGCTTTGGGGCCTGTTACTCATGTAACAAGTCTTGTACCAGTGAGCAGCCCACACCCCATCTTCCTTAAGTGTCTGGGAGGTGTATGTGAGTGACAAATGTCACGTTTGTAAAAGGTTCAAACCCCAATTGAAAAAGGATCGGGCTGCCAGACTCAAGTTCCTGCTTGTGGAATCTGTGCTTCGCCTGCCCTCAGAACCTTCCCACTCTGAATGCGTATGAGCATGTGAGAGTCAGTTATGAGTGCTCCCCCTGTTAGGAGTCCAGAGGCAGATCCTCGTTGCTGGTACTCAAGAAGAGACAATGTGAGTCTCCCAAACACTCTGTATTGGGGCCTTTGAAGTCTATGGTGAAGGCACTTGAGCAGAGGCAAGAACTCAGAGGTGCCCTCAAAGAGGAGGCATCCCCAGACACAGTCAGTAAGCCTAGAGGGATTGCTGACTCCAGAGGCTGGGACAGGTCCATTGCAACCAATCCCCAAAGGACCAGCACGCGTTTCGGTACCATAGACTCCGGAGCCCTTTCTGGTGCTGTCTACAGCCAAGGCTTTCGAGGCAGCCAGAGAGTTGCTTAACCTGTCGGTGGCAGCTTCCCCTGATGTTTGGGTATCTGGCCTGGTACCAGGATTGGAAGCACATGGTCCCAGCTCCAACCCCAGAGCACCATTCAGTACTGGTGGCTTCTGTAGTTGTGGCCCCTCTCCATAGGGCTCTATCTAGAGGAAGCCAGTAATGATCTCACTGGTACCCCCATCTCCAGACTCAGAACTGGCCTCCCCGGTACCAATGGGGTCAGCTCCACTGTGATCTGAGGTAACGGAGTCCGTTGGATCATGTGTGTCTTGCCCCAAGCATGCCCAGCAACCCGCAGTGGGGTGCCTGCCCATCATGTTATTGGCCACAGCCGCAGCTCTCTAAGGACCAGTGGCCTGCACGTAGCTGGGCCCTGCCTCCATATCAATGGCCCTTTTGGAACCCTAGGAGCTTCCTTCCATGTTCTAGAGTCTCTTCGCTCCCTTCGCACCCTTACACATCACCTAGATGCTGGGAGCATCTGCAACAAGGTCAGTCTTCCCTCCTCCAGAGTCGTGCAGGCGGAGCTGCGTGCACAGGACTGTCCTGTGGAGGAATTAGAGGAGGGGACCTCCTCAACAATCCTGAGCTGCCTCCTCTTCATCATCTGATGAGGTGGTAGTGACTGAGCCAAGCTCTCACCGTCCCGTTGATTTCAGAGCTCACTGAGACTTTGTTGAAGAGGGTGGCTGCAGCTCTGTATCTCCAACCAGAAGAGGTTCAGGAAAGGGCATGCAGGCTTGTGGACATTTTAGCCTCTGGAGGACACTCTAGGGTAGCTCTCCCTATTCATGAGGCTATCCTGGAACCTGTCACGGTTTTATAGTAGACCCCATCTTCCCTGCCAACCACTGCTAAAAGGGTGGAGAGAAGATATGTCCCTTCACGGGGATTCGAGCACTTCTATAATCACCTTCCTCCAGGCCCCCTGGTAGTTGCTGCTGCTAAAGAAGAAGAGAGACACGAGGCCTCAACGTCTAAAGGAAAAGAAGCAAAAAAGCTAGACCTGTTCGGCAGGAAGCTTTATTGCACAGGAGCTTTACAGCTTAGGGTCGCAAACCAGCAGCCTCTGCTGGGCCAGCACAATTTCAGCCTTTGAAGTATCCTGAAGTTCAGAGACAAGCTTCCTGATGAGGCAAAAGCAGGAGTTCACTTCTATGGTGGAGGAGGGCAAATTTGTTGCCAAGACCGCTTTGCAAGCTAGCCTGAATGTGGTGGACTCTGTGGCTCAAGCAGTGGCTTCGATCATCTCCCTGCATGTTCATCTTGGCTGCAGTCATCAGGTCTTCCCCCACAGGTGCAACAAACCTTTGAAAGCCTCACACTCTTTTCTGATAAGACAGAGGAGAGGCTTCACAGTCTTAAGGATTCAGGGGTGACCTTTCTGTCTCTGGGGACTTACACACCAGTGGCAATAAGAAAGCCGTTCCATCCAGAGCTTTCCCAATACCTTCATCCCTTCTTGCCATGTACCCAGAACCTCTCCACAAAGAGTAGAGGTGACCTCCTCCTCCCTGCTCTTCTGCAGCTGCCAGTTCTAGGCAGATTGGGTCCCCTGAACAATCATTTTGACCTGTTGGTTAAGAGCAGTATACCACTCCCCACAGTGCCATCTTTCCCCACTCCAATCACCTATCCCATTTCCTAAGTGTTTGGACTCACATCAACATGGACCTGTGGGTCTTATGGACAGTGGAAGTGAGGTACACCCTTCGATTTATTTCTGTACCCGTCACTCTTCGGGGACCACTCTGACGAGAGCGTGCTACTTCAGGAGATTGTCTCCTCTCCTCATGGAGCCCATGCAGGAAGTTCCATGCCCTTCAGAGAGAAGGGATTTTATTCCCATTCCTTCCTAATCCCAAAGGCAAAGGGAGTATCAGGCCTATTTTAGATCTAAAGCAGCTAAACAAGTTCCAAAAGACGACACAATTCCGGCTGGTTACTCTAGCACCTGTTACTCCCTTCCTTAGATCCTAGGGACTAGTCTACTGCTCTTGACTTAAAGGATGCTTATTGTCATGTGGTGATTCACCAGAGCCTCAGAAAGTTTCTCAGATTCATGGTCAATGGAAGCCACTGCCGGTTCACAGCAGCCCCTCGCATCTTCACAAAATTCATGGCTGCAGTAGCAGCATCCCTGCGAAGGCCAGGAATCCGTGTATTCCCCTACCTGGATGACTGGCTAGTGAAAGGCTGGTCCAGGTCTCGGGTATTCTATAGTGTAGCCACTCATCAGTCTGCTTTCAACACACCAGGGTTCCTAATCAGGACAGAGAAATCTACCCTGACACCTCTTCAAATAGAATTCATTGAGGCAGTCCTGGACTCTACAAATCCCAGGGCTTTCCTGCCGGAGCAGAAGTTCCAGTCAGTGCAGGTTGTTGCTCATGATCTGTCAGAATGCGGTTCAGAATTGCCTCAAACTTCTAGGAGAGACAGCGGTGTGCATGGCGTGGTGCAGCATGCCAGGGGGTTGGCTAGCCCTTGTGTACTCGCCGGCCCATCGTCAGTTGACCTGGTAGTTCAAGTATCTGCTCAGATCTTGTCCTCCCGGGGCAGGGGTAGAACCTGCAAGTGTTGACGAGGGAGTTTCCTTTTGCTCCTCCATAAGTCACTCACTCTAGTCACAGATGCATTGGATCTAGATTGGGGAGCTCACTTAGGTCCCCTTCAGACTCAGGGCCTTTGGTTTCTTGAGGATCTAAATCTCCATAGAAATATCGGGGCACTTTGGGCCATCTGTTTGGCTTTCGTGGTGTTCCTTCTGCGTATCGAGGGGTGGAATTCGTTGGTACTCTTAGCGCAGAAGCCATGTTCTAAGTATACAAACCAGAGGGAGCCCATTTGACAACGTTATGCTGGGAGGCAATCCTCCTTTGGAATTTCTACATCGCCAGTTCCCTCAACCTGAGAGTTGCTTACCTTCCAGGAGTTCAAAACACTCTGGTATACTGCCTGAGCAGGTCGTTTGCAGATCACCACGATGGTATCTGAGCCCAGATGTGTCCAGGTCCATTTTCTAGCAGCAGGGAACTCCCCAAGTGGACCTGTTTACAACAAGAGCAAACAAAAGTCATCTTTTTGTTCCTGAGCAATTCATAGCCCAGGTTCACTGACTGACTGCGTTCCTCTGACCCTGGTCAGAAGGCCTATTGTGTGTCTTCCCTCCAGTTCTGCTCCTGCCCAAAGTCTTGTCCAAAGTCAAGGAATTTTCCTCCAGGGTAGATTGGCAGAGGCCCTGGAGGTTTTTCGCCTTCCTCCGCAGCATTGGGCAGGGGTCGCAAGCTGGAGGATTCTCTGCGACTTGAAGTCTTTAAATCACGATCTGGAGACTTCAACAGCTGAGTTAAGGGAAAGTGGGTGGGTCAGCTTTTGTGGCCTGCATCATGCAGGAGGTCAGACTAGATGACCATAATGGTCCCTTCTGACCTTTAAGTCTATGAGTCAAGCAAGATTCTAATAGCCCCAGTGTGGCCATGTCAACATTCACTCTTCTTTGAGTAGTGTCCCTATGAGTGCTCACTGTAGGTGTATTTGCATCCCTGCGCCTCTAATTGGAGATTTTAGGTAGCAGTGTTTGTTCGGCCCACATGTGCGTTCTCCCTCCCTGCTTGAGTCACCTACAGTGAAATGGACATGTGCAATTGCTCCAAGGGAAAAAAAAACCTTGTATCTACTTCTCTGTAACTGTTTTTTAAGATGCGTTGCACATGTCCATTCCATGACCCACCCTCCTCCCCCTCTTGATCAGAGCCTTTCTAGAAGGAAGGAACTGAAGGGGGGTCGGGGGCAGCGTGGCCTTTTATACCTGGATGCAGCAGTGGAAGGCACCAGAGGGCACTCCTGCTGCCCTGATAGGTACTGCTGAGGGAAAAATCTCTTGACGCTGTGTACGAGGCGCATACACAGTGGAATGGACATGCACATCACATCTCAAAGAACAACAGTTCTGGAAAGGTAGGGTAACCTTTTTATCCAAGATATCCATAAATTGATAAAATGCTGTTTGTGTCAACATTGGCCAAGGATTTCAATTTGTATTGTAACTAGAAATAAAATTTTACATACATACACACGTGTAATCTAAATAGAACTGTAATAAAGTGATCCATCACACCATTTGACAGTTAACAATCAAGGTTTGGGAAGGGTTTTTGCATGCTGTTATGGATGAGTGATTTTGAACATTCACCTTCATGTTTCATGTGTTTTAAACAGTGTAGACTGAGGAATCTTTCTGACAGTCTATCAGTACTAAAGTAGATGATTGGAGAACTGCATTTACAAGCTAATCTATTCAAACCATCCAAAGGTGGCAAGTGACTGACTCACTTTTTTTTCCAGTAAATCCATCCTCAATTGTTAAGTGTATTATTGTTGTCCCTTGAGGAATATAAAGAAAAACGAGTTTGTTTTTACTTGTAAGGCTTTACTCGGTTGCCAAATTCTGCAGAGGAACTGGACTATGGGGATCTCTCAGGTAAGGGCGAGTAATTAGGTAAAACAGTGTTGTGTTCAATCTGTGGATACTGCTTCCACTTTGATTTCTGCATCTTGGCCATTTTGCATTGCACAGTTGCTGTTGTGTAGCAATTAAATATAGAAGCCTGTCTTTTAGAAATATACTTGTTTTCTACTTCTTTTTTCCTCTCTCAATATTGGCATGCATTTACATATTAACATACTTCAGAATGGGGGCAGGGAAATGTATGCAATACGATGTGATTCATATTTCAGGTTGTCAAACAGCAACTGTAAGTTCAGTGGCTTGAAATAATGTTTTAATCCTAATTAGAGAATGGTTCAGTTGAAATTTTGTTACATTTGTAAAACACTCCCGGATGTTGGATTGTATGAACGTCTATAAAAATGCAGTTTGCACTAAATCTACCCTGCCTGCTACTTCATGTTGTGCTGGGAAATTGTCATGACATGATTATCTCAAATGGGGAGAGAAAGGGACAATTCTTTTATCACGCGCTATAATGTAAATTAATTAGATGCTTTGAACCTTTTTTTCACAGCAGACTGAGCAACTTGCACAAGTAGGTTTTATTGCTGATTTCCCAAATGCAGGCATTACTGTTACAAATTAAGAAACAAACATCTCTTCAGCGGGCGATTTGGGAGGGGTGGATGTAGTTGAAACACAGACATAAACTATGGTACATAGATGTATGTTAAATCACTTGGTCTCACTTACATCTAGTCAGATGAGCTCCTTCTGAACATTCTAAATACTCTAATTTAGCACGTGCTGTCACTGCTTCACTTTTAATTGTTCGTTTTACTGACCCATTTTTATTTGTGCTGTGAGGTCTTGAGTGCACGTGAACTGGGAGGCACCATGTGAGACTTTCAAACAGTCAAGAAAGAAATGGGCCATATGGGTTCCCCTTCAGGCGTCAGAATGGGGCTCTTCTATAGTACACAAAATCATGGTGAAGCAGACCCACTTTAAGTCCTGCGTCCATTGTGGGACTCCTGGCAATCGTTGAGGGGGGCTGGCTGCAGGGTCCATAGGTACTTGGGAGCAGCGCTGCCCAGAGGCATCGTCTTGATTTGATGCTTCTCCATTTTGTAGTTATAAAATTGGACTTTTTTTTTACCTTTTTTTTAATTCATAGAAAGTTTTGTTTTATTCCCAGTAAACTTATCTGCGTCTTTTTGTGTGTGCCACTAGAGGTGTAAATTGGCCAAGTGGTTAGACGTGATTGAACTACCGTGCATTTTATCCGAATAAGACATCCCATGAGCTGTACAACAGCTGTAGAGCCCGGCGGTGCTGATGATACCTCAGGTCTGAGCCAGTCCTGATAGCGAAGTAGTACCAGGTGTTTGTGATGTATCAATTTATGGAGGGGAAATGATTGTTTTGATTTGATAGTTAATTAGAACAAAAAATCTATAACCAGTTAACTGAATAACTTAGAGAGGAATTCCCTAGTCGAATTGCTGAAATGAATCTCTTCCATCACTTCTGTCGCTGCTTTTTGAGTGGAGCTGCCTGTCTCTCAAATTCCTGACCACAGCACAAGCTCTCAAACTGAGTGTAGCAGGCTGTTGAGGAATGGATAGTACTGACTGGCATAGGGACAAGGTAATAATTTTGTTTAATTTTCCCATTTTGCTTCCAATGCAGCCAGTGACTCATTCTGTCTAGAGGCATTGACAGGATAGCATATTTTCTGCTGATAGGTGTGTTTTTCTATTTGAAGCTTTAAAATGTAGGGCTACATTTTCAAAAATCTTCACGAAATCCATTGCTAACACACCTGCTGCCCATACCAACCAGGTGAGAAGGTGTCCTGTTTGCATGAGCACATGCCCATTTGGTATGTTTTTGCAGATGTAAAACAGACCATGTGTTTTGAGAACTTGATCTATAGGTTATTAATATTTTGTAGATTTTTAAAAACTGTTTTATTACTTATGCGCATGTGCCCAGAGATGAACGCCACCAACTTTAGTCATCAACGTCACTTAGAATTACAAAAGTGTCTCATCCCCTTCCTTAGCTATAAACCAGCATACACTAACCCCTTAAGCAAAAGTCTGAGGGTATGTCCATACTGCAATAAAACACCTGCGGCTGACCAGGGTCAGCTGATTTGGACTCAAGGGGCTCAGGCTGTGGGGCTGTAAAATTACAGTGTAAATATTGAGGCTGAGGTTGGAGCCTGGGTTCTGGGACACTGCGAGAGGGGAGGGTCCCAGAGCCCAGGCTCCAGTCCAAACGTCCACACTGCAATTTTATAGTCCTACAGCCCCAGCCCTGCAAGCCCAAGTCAGCTGGCACAGGCCTGCTGCAGGTGTTTTATTGCAACGTAGACCTACCCTGAGTAGCCAGATGGGCCACCTGTCATGCCCAGAAGGTCAGTCAGCAAACTCAGGCTTTCCGACATACGGTAAAGGTAAGTTGCGAGTTGAGAGCCACCTACTGAAAATGCCCAGCCTCCAAACTTCCAGTTCTAAGGCCTATGAGTGAGTGTCCAGCTGATCTCATCTCCTTTACATGTATGTTGGGAGACTGGCATTTTGGTGGCTAACCAACATTCAAGCACGTTGGGCTTCAAAAATGAATAGCAACACCTTGAATTGCACCCAGAGTTGAACAGGAAGCCCCTCCAGACAGAATTATTGATGAGCTCTGGCATCATTAAATGCTAGTTCAGCAACAGGGTTTGTGCAGTATGCCATTTATTTCTGGTATTCACACCCTGCCAAATAGTTCCCCCGGGGGCTCTCCGAACAGTACAATTATATAATGCATCTATTCCCCTGCATCTAGGTAGGTAGGTTCCAGTGGCCTGTATGACTTTTGCTGCTTGATGTACATATGTCCCTATGACTCAAACATTTGCTCTGTAACATAAGACCCTATTGCTGTGAAATAATTTGTTTTATGCTCACAGGAACTCATATGAAATTATTCCCCCATCAACCCCTCCTTGGCACCATAGTATCAGGGGTATCATAGCGGTAGTCTTGTCAATCACTCACCTGTCACAAGTGCTAAGATGTTTTTTTGCTTATGATTGTAATAATCCAGTTAAATTAATTCAGTAAATTGTAGTTTCCCTCCCCACAGATGCATTATAGTCGTCTTACTTTCCTCAACAGTGGTGATACACATCTTGTAAAACACTGAACAATCAAGGAACAACCATGTAGCCTCTGCATCTGGTTTGATTAGCTAATCAAAACCTGATTAGCATCTTTGTTCAAGGGGGATGCTGATTAATCAATTACTATTGATTGTAAGCGTGGCTTCATTCTCTAGCAGAGAAATGTCTGAAGAAACAGCCAATAAAAATTGAGCAGCTGTCATAGTGATTAAATTTATTAAAACAAGATACATTATTTTTTATGAAGCTATCTTGAAATGGGTCACTGCAGAGGAGCTTATTGATTGAAGAAGGATGAACTCCTTGAATTTCTATAGTTTAAGTTAGAGACCAAATTCAATTATAATACAAGACAAACAGGTTAACACCAGTCTTAAACAGTCTATCAATAAATTAGAGTAGGTGTAGCACACTTAATGCTAAACTGTCATCATGAATAATAATATCATCCATTCCTACTGCATCCGGGTAGCAATTCCAATCCTTCCCTATTTATGGATGAACATGACACATTTTTCCAAACTAATGACAGGCACGAAAAATCCCAAACCCCATTGCTACTTTAGCTAATACCGTTTTCATAGGCAGCTTGAGAAAACTCACCACAAAGCAAATTGACCAATCAAAGTACTTCTTTAAATAGAAAATGCACTTTGAAAATGTTCATGGTCAATGTTTTTTTTAGCCGCCTAGTTATTAGCAGAGATGGACTGGCTTTTTTTATTACATGTTGTTATGCCTTTTAGACAGTGGATAACATCTTCAAAAGTGCCAAAGTGATTTAGTGGTCAAAGTCCCATTATGAAACGTGATTTAGGTAAGGAGCCTAAATTTCATTGAAAGTCAATGGGCCATAGGCTCCTAAGTCACTTTTGAAAATGGGACTTTGTCTCCTAAGTCTCATGCACTTTTGAAAATGGTATTCATTAACTTTACCTTTTAAAAGTAAGATATTTACTGGGCTTAGGGTTTTTTAAAAAACCATCGCTTGTTTTCCCTTCTCCAGCACAATCCATGTATTGCAAAAACATGAGTAGTATGGTAGCTACGAAGAGACTGTAAAAAAAATTGTCCCACATCATAGCTTAAAAATTAATTTCCCCCTAGAAATGGAAGCGCTGTTAAGAAATTTTTGTGGGAGTACAGCGGTAAATCTCAATTGCTGAAATTAACGGCCAAGCTGCACATGCACAAAGGGATCTATCAATCTTCTGCTTTTACAGTACAAATGTGCACAGAAGAAACTTCAGAGCTGTCAGTTACCCCCCATTTCTCCCCCCAGAAAATGTTTTAAGACCTTGGTCTACATAGCAGAATGTAAACCAGAAAAAATAGACATAGCAGCTACAGTAAATCAATGGAGTAAAACACTCTGTTCCCTGAGCCAGAGGTGGGACAAACTATATCTCCTTAAGTGCTTTATTTACACTGTACCCCAGGTGGTAGAAATAGAGCCTTAATGAGCCCCAGTGGTGGAGCACATGGAATTGCACTAAGAACCACTGTGAAGGTGCATTGTTAAAAGCAGTCCTTGAGGCTAGTCTGGCCTGGTGATGCGGTGCTGGACATCAAGTTCAGAACCTAAAGTTTCTATGCACCATGGGGGTTGGGAGTGTTGTGAAGAAACCTTCCATCCCTTTAGTCACCCCGGGAGCTACTGTGAAGAACCTTGACTCATTGTGGGGGCAGCTGTTTTGTGCAAGGGGGACAGGCTGATATAAACCCAGCTTCTCAGTTTTAATTACCAGGTCTAAATTCCATCTAGGACTTGAACTTGGTCACCTAGGGCTTTCAGTTCTTGTGCAGATTTTTAAAATAAAACATGCCATTTCGGTCAGTGGTTTTACAGGTGTGTTGCTTTTAAAAAAAAAAAAAAAAAAAAACTTCTAAATCCGATATGACTTGGATTTTAAATTCGGGCAAGTGATGAGTCCATTGTTGTATCTTATCCAGTCGTTCTCAAGCTCTTAGGCTTGAGTTCTCACCGCTTGCAAAGAGAGTAAAAAGAAACTCAAGGGATCTGGAAAATATAAAATATTACATCTAAAAAATGGCCCAGTAAACACAGAATCAAACAGAACCATTCACCGGTTACCTGGAAAAGATCTGCCACAGTCTAGCCCAGAGCTCCAATCTTGCTCTAGCTGTTTTAACCCACACTATCCGAAAACTGCCACCAAAATCCACTCCCTTCTTTTCAGACGATCGATAGTCTCCAGTATTCTGGTTGTTTTAAAACAGTTACTTCTCTGGAAGTCCAAAATATCATGTCCGCTTTGGAAACTGGGGTTAAGTAGTTAGTCTTTAAAACTATAAATTAATTAAAACAGGATATTCAGGTTTAAAAAGCAGCAGTTAGCGGCATATGGTACTGTGAAAATGATTCTGGACAGAAATTTGTCTGGAATCAAAAGATGCATAAGCAGTTTCACTGATCAGTTTCATAGTCCAACATGGTGCTTTCGACTGTTTTTTCTCCTAATTTATCCTCCCTCTCACAAAAGGTAAACATGAGGCCACTATGGATTTTTCCTTAAGCCAGAAAAACAGGTACGCAAAGTGAACTGAAATGCTACAGGTTTCAGGGTGGGAGCCGTGTTAGTCTGTATCAGCAAAAACAAGGAGGAGTCCTTGTGGCACCTCGTTGTTTTTGCTGAAATTCTACAGATTGCACACTGCCATGGGTTCACTATTAACTGTATTATTTAATCCATCCTCCCCAGAAATCTGGAAATCTATCTAACTGAGCTATGGTGTTGAATAGATACTATTCAAAAGAGCATTTCCTTTTTTCCTTATGTATACTGTTTATCAGATATGCTCGTTTCAAGGAAAACTTCAGGTTTAATATATTGTCAAAGCTCGGATATTTCTTAATTTGTGCATAATGTAACAGTTGGCTTATCCAGTTTAAAAAAAAATTAAAATAACTTCCAAAGTCTCCAATTCCCTGTACTTTTAAATGGGAGCAGAATGTTCTTGCTGTTAATTCATATCAGGCTGACCCCCTGGTTGAGACGTTCGCTGTTGTATCAGCCCCCAATTCAGAGTCAGCAGCTCCATTTTTTCCCTCAATGGAGGCAGTACAACAGTGTTTAAAAATTCATTGTTTCAACCTATATTAAGTTATTAATATAGCCCTCTAAGGAGGTGGTGAAACAAATCACTGCAGTTTTCCTTTAAGATGCTTTGACATATTAGAACCGTACTTGGATGATTTTTGCTACGGTGCAAAGTAGTTGCTGAATAGCGCTGTACCACTGCATGCTGCTCAGAGAGCAACATGCAACACTGTATATTCACCTGTTTCTTACCTTCCTACATTGCTTCCTCTCAACCAAACACACCCTTAAAAAGGCTATGCCCTTTCGAGACCAGCGTGCTCCAATGTATATTAACATCTTAATGGGAAAGTGGAACATGTATACATTTCCTACTCTCTGACAAGAGGGAATTAAATGTCAGAAGGATTTGTAGCATCTGTAATTGAATTGGTGCTGAGCAAAGCAAATCTTAAGGAAGAATAACATATTAGGATTAGGTTTCAGAGTAGCAGCCGTGTTAGTCTGTATCCGCAAAAAGAACAGGAGTACTTGTGGCACCTTAGAGACTAACAAATTTATTAGAGCATAAGCTTTCGTGGGCTACAACCCACTTCTTCGGATGCAAACAATGTGGCATTTTGTCAGTTCCTGCCATCTAGCCTGTTCCCCCTTCAGTAATAAAGTTGTTTGATTCTTTTTTTTATCATAGATATGAAGCTACAGTGGGTTTTGTAAATTGGGGGCAGCATTTTTCAGCAGATGCCTTTTTTAAGGTCAAATCTTTGTTCCTGCCACCAATTTCGGAAAGCTGATGCTTCCACTACTCTCTCC
>NW_020664725.1:15630356-15645744 GCF_002925995.2 Terrapene triunguis | reverse complement strand
AGATTTCATATGAATGTCAATAGTAGCGTTGTGTGTTTGAGCTACAGGATGGGGTTCTTACTCCCTATATCTAAAGCACCAAGTAAAAAAGAAGGTAAGTTCCCATCTCAGGTGTGAATTTTTTTGTTTGTTTATTTTGCACTTGGGTAATTTAATAGGAAAAATTAAATAGCCTGATCTGATGCCCTGTGGCACTTTAAAATAAAAGGAAAATGATTTGTTTCCAGTCATCCCTAAAAATAGAAAGGTTCATTCATTTCAGGATCGGTTGGGTCAGATGCCACCAAGTGATTCCCCAGTGATACCTGCCCTGCTGAAAAGCCTCATTAGCACTTCCTGCATTAGTAGTCAGAAACTCTCTTAGTGTTAAGTGTCCTGACAGTGGTGCTGCATGTAGGATTGGGTAAGAGAGGTGATGCTTATCTTTCAATGCTTAGTGGAGAGCGGTGGCTAAGGCATGAATATGGAGACGTGAAGAAAGAGGAAGAACACAAAGGTGTGAAGAAATTAGTGACAACAGGGGAAGAAGAGGAGATGGCACCAGATGCTCTGGTGTATGGTGACAGAAAGCCATATAAGTCCTTAAACGCAATCAGCCCCTGCCATTAGATGGTAAGCGCCTCTTCTTGAAAATCCCATTCAAAACACTGATAAGCATTGGCAATAAGCAGAAAGGCTGATCCATCTGTCTGGAGGGAAGAAAGTCTAATTTTTTTCTATGATCATTGTTATTTCGGGAACTTTTTTTCTTCCTATCAGTGAGATGCTGACCCACTTGTGAGTACGGCTGTGCATGATTTCTGAAATGAATCCTTCACTTGAGGCCTCTGTTTGGATCAACAGTGGCCTTGCCTGCCAGGTGTAATCTTAAAGGTGCAGGAATTCATGGGTGCCCACTGGCAGCTAGACTGCATCAGTTGTTCCATTTTCCATTTAAAAAAAATTAAATAATGAACTTTAAATATCCCCTGAATTTTCTTTCCCAGTTGAAATGGCAAGTAGCCAAACTGCCCAGAGAGAGACTAGATGAAGCAGAGAGCAGAGGCAGTGGTGGTTTTATTTTGCTCTATGAAGCTGGCTGCAGGCTGCTAAACATGAAATATGTACACGAAAGGATGGAGCTTGATGGTTTAGAGCCTGTGCTCTCTGGAGGCAGAGTTTAAAACTTTATCTTGGGTCACAAATGCGATGAGTTATCAGGGAGTCAGCTGACTCCCTGATATCTGTCAACTTTATGAAACAGCCACACAATTTGACATAACTGGTAGACTCTGCTCAAGGCCCAGGATATGAAGAATAGGGCTGCAAGACAGGATTAGCATGTATTGGCAGAGCTTTGTGGGAGACTCGGTACAGACGTAATAGGGAGGTTCTGCAGGTCAGGAGTGGGGTGCATTGGCAGAGTCCCTGCAGAAGTGACTTACCTTTCCTCAGCTGAAGGCTGTTTGTGAAGATGGGAGAAGTGGGAGCAGGTGCATAAATACATCTGATTGGGTAATACTGTTTTAACTGAGTAATATGTACAGCATTTCTAGGGAATAAACATCCAGTGTATTAGCAGTCAGACTCTGAGAGAAGTTCCTTTCGTTTGATGATCTAATACAAATATGAAGCCATTTTCCTCTAAGGCAAAAGTGCACTGTTGACTGACTCTCAGATTTGTCTCTAGATGGTTTGCAAGTACTAGACATCCTCAGTGTGTTGTATTTAATTTTTAATTAACACGTAAACTTAGACTATTTAGCCATACACACAATAAAATAAACTTGGAGCGTATACTTGGAAAAAAATATTGTTTTCCATAAAAATAATTAAGAAAAATAGTGCCTGTCCCAGTGGAAGAAATCATATTTAATAAACTGTGCTGGCCAAAAATGTTTATCAAGCTGAGTTTGAAAGTCAATTCTCAGGGAAGCAGGGACATGAGTAAAGACTCACTGCTCTTGACTTAATTACAGATTGAACAGAAACCACCAAGGAGCTGTCAGGCCAGTGGCTTTGGCACAGCACTTCAGTAGATCTCCGGCTGGGGTAAACCAACGTAGCTCACTGTAATTATTGCTATGCCGATTTACACCATCTGGAGCTCTGGTCCTATATTTGTTTTTTTCTCCATCTGCGTTGGGCCAAGCAAAATGCATCTTGGCTCCAATTCTTGGGCTGTGCTCTCACATGATACAGATATGCTTTGATGTGCATACTTTGCCCTAACTGTTCCCAACATCAGCAAGAAATCCTTACTCTTAATTTGGGGTACGTCCATCTCTCTGGCAGAGAGGGTGCAGCACTAGGAAATCATAACATCTGATGTTGCCAGTCTGTAGAGTTAACTGATAGAACTGCAATAAACAAACTGAGGAAGATAGGTGAGTTAGTGTGGGGCGTTATTTAATTGTGTGATCAGAGTGAGACTTGGAAGATACCTGTTGAATTGGTGTGCTTCTGCTGTAAGTAGCTGTGAAGATTGCACGTAGATTTTAGAACAAATAAAAATAATTGGTTACATTGATAAATACAGTGAAACCTGTCTTAAATGACCACTGAGTGGATCAGCCAACTTTGGTTGTCTTGTGGAAAATGACTTTTTAAAGACCTTAAATAGTTGTGCTGGAACATGGAATGAGATGATTTTAGAAGGGTTGCCTAGAACACCAGTCAGGGATCACCCATTGTTCTAGGTGCTATATTGACAAGTGTAACAGTCCCTGCCCCTAGTATGTTTGCAGTCTAGGTGCCAAGGGGGACATGATGTTTGGGTGGGGCAGCTGTCAGTAATCATGGTCATTACACCTCTGGCCACAACAGCAAATGCAGATGTATTTTTCTGATAAGGCACATGTCTGCAGCTCGGGTAACAGAGAGATGCCCTTCTCAGGAGAAATTTTTTCAGGGTATATTTTGCAGTCACTGGGAGCCCTTCTCTGCCCTTAGTTATCAGGATCTGCACCTTTCTCTGAATTACTTACCTTTGTACATGTATCTTCTGTATTGTAAATATCTTCTTCCTGTTTGTCTCCACCCAGCTATGAAAAATTTACTTGGGGGTGGGGGGGGAAAACTGATTGGATCTGAAACCCTTGGCAGGTCATGATTAGTTAATTCTCCTCATTGAGAGATCAACATTTATGGTTTTTCAACTGAGTAAAATATTTCATTGGTTGCTTTCCTGATAAGTTTTGTCCTTTGGATACACTTTGTCATTATGTTAGAGAGAATTTTGCATTTCATTTTTCTAATCATGAAGTTGTAAGGAATAACCTATATGGGATATACCTGCCATTTGTAGGCACTGTTTTGTGAGCACCAAGAAGTCTTAATCCATATCACGCTTTTACATTTCTCTAGCACATTCTAATCATAGTTAAACGATTTCTATGTATATCATGCCAGAGCTACCCCAGTAGTGAAAGCTTTTGGCTACCAGGAGAATATTTTTTGCCACACTTAGTTTAACGTATTAGATATATTGCTGAAGGGGATTTTATTTAACATGGTTCTGTCTAATTGGCTGCTCTTCATTTTGTCCTTTTAATGTGCACCTACTTTGACCTAATTAAACCTAGACATTCCTTAGTCTATGCCAATTCTACCCATTTTGTTCTGTTAAGTTTAAAAGGCAACTCGAAGAAACACTTTAAGATTTTTTTTTCTGTTTAATTTAAACTGTTTTAATTAAAATGCATTTTATGGAGCTCTCGGTCACGAATTATTTACTTACATCCTTCAGTTCTTAATCTTAGAACAGAATTGGAAATATCGATAGAAAGTGTAAATCCTGAACGCCCGCTGAAAACATTGTATCAGGTTTCGGCTCAAAAGAGCACCATTACCTTTAGCTGTCACGGATCTGTACACTTGATCGATAAACTTCAAATATTATTAGAGGTGGAGGCTTCAGAGATTTGCTCTGTTATTTGGAGAGAGACGGAGATAAATCTTTCTTAAAAATGGACTTGAATTTGCACTCTCAGTCTTCCTGGTGAAATGCATTTCTCTTAGGTGTCCGGGCAACTGCATGTGGGACAGATTTATAGGCCATGTGCTGCTTGTAGTGAAAGATTTAAATGGTAAATCCTTCACATATGACTTCACAAATCATGTAAAGTTAAAAGATTTTTACCGTTTCTGTTGCTGCTGTGCTTAAATTGTAAGGTACGGCTAGTAAATCATTTTAATAGAGGTGTCGCGCTTGACTCAAAAAAAAAAAAAAAGAGACAATGGTTTAGCTTCCATTCCAAATGTTAATGTATTAATCAACGGGAGAATAATTGTTTTTTACTACATTATAAATCTCGGTTGCCATTAGAATTGCAGCAAGGGTTGATGTAGCTGCATTCTTAAATTAAAATTGTTTACACTGCTATACATTCATTTTACATGGCCATAGCTCATTCTGGGTTCATTTCAGAGTTGTTCCCCCGCCAAATAAGTCATTCCTCTCCAGGGTACTGGCATCCTAAGGGAGAGATGCTTATAAAAGAAAATTAATTGCATGGCGAGGTGTTAAATAAATAAAATAAAGCGGTTGGAGGCAATGTACAATTATTGCTCGCTATCTGTGTCTGAGGAGGGTTTTATGGTTTGCATTGAGAGTTCTGCTATTTGATGCATCATGGAATGGTATTGAGAAAAAATGTATTTAATCACATAATCCTAGATTTCTTTTGAAATTACAAACTTGAGAACTTGAATCACTTTTTCGCGATGCAAATAAAATTTTGGGGGATTGAACATTCATATAAATAAATGTCCTGTTGATATTTCCATACAACTGATATTTGATGTCACCATACTGGCACTCCCTGGCCAATTGTTAGATCATCTCCTTTACCTGGGGGGAGGGAGAATTGAAATTGGGGACGGAGGTGTGGACAGACCCTCACAAAAGATGCAGATGATTCCATGTCTCCCTTCCCTTCCCGATCTTGTTCCACATGCATTAGTGGTGACTCTGCTGCTGCATAGTGGAAAAATACCTTGTGAGTTGATCAGCCAGGCCTGTCTGCACCCTTGTGTGAACTGACCCATCGGAATCAGTGGTTCTCAACCTGTGGCCCAATCTGCACACAACTGCCCACATCTCTCTCTCTCTCTCTCTCTCTCTCACTCACACTCACACACTGCAGTGCTTTACCCCTCTCCTTTTAAAAGTAAAAGGGTGGCTTTTCCAACCCTGGACACAACGGCAACCAAACCTTCAAAACACCCTGTAATAAGTCCCAAATTCCTATTCCTCTTCTGCTCTCGACAGATTCTCGAGCAGGTGATGAAGGGTCCATAAGGGCTGTGGACCATGCGGTGATCGGCGGGGTCGTGGCCGTGGTGGTGTTCGCAATGCTTTGCCTGCTCATCATTTTAGGGCGATACTTTGCAAGACATAAAGGTAAGCTGAGGCTTAAAACACAACGTTGGGAGGGTTTGGTGTGGTGGCAGCTGTAACACTCAGTGATACAGTGCACTGTGTTTTGCCACACAGCAGGAGAGAGAACAGAAAAAGCAGCAGACGGACTTGTATAGTGGAAGGGGATCCAGGAAACAGGAATACAGGATGGGAGGAAGCTAAAAGCAAGATGGGGCGCACAATAGAGACCGAGAAGAAGGGGGAAAGCGCATCAGGATTGGGAGAGAAGGATAAATGAAAGAGATGTCATCCTTAATGGAAGGGCATGACGTGCTTAAGAAGATACTAATTTATTTTTGCACTCTTGTGTACTGGGAGGGGCAATATCATTCCAGACTCTTACATGGCATGAAGTAACTTAAAAATCATTCTGTTATTAATTCAGTCCACTCATAAGAGCATTTAAGGCCCTTTGGTCAGTGTGGGATGCTGATGATCATCACTTGTTGTATGTGCTCCTGGGAACTCCTATGTACTTTGCTGAGCACTGCCAGTGTCACCGCTGAAGTGCCCACCCCCGCCCTCCCGTGCTGGAGGCTGATTGAAATGACACAAAATTTTAAAGGGGGTGGGGAGAAGCATGGTTATTGGTAGTTCTCAATCTACCCAGTCATGGAGAGAGACTTGCCCTGGGTCATTATATAATGTCCTAACCAGTCATGTTCGTTCTTTCCTTGGAGTCATTTTTATAATGCCCTAGACTGTCAGTTTCAAAGCCCCCTTGCAGAATTTAGATGCACAATTCCCACTGAATTTAGTGTGCATCTAAATCCATGAGGCAGCATTGGAAAAATCTCAAGCTTAATGTCTGAGGTCATTGTGCTGTCTTGCGGATTAATGCTATCACAGCTGTTTGTTTGAGTAACACCTACAGAACCCCTAGATTCAGACTTCTCTCCTTCCTTCCGGTGATGGTTCTTTTTCTCCCCTTCTCCTGGCTTCTTCGCAGTAAAGCAAGCGGCAGTGTTACAGCCATTTATGCAGAGACCATCAATGAGTCACAGAACCTCACTGCTTTATTTTCAGGTACATACTTCACTCATGAAGCCAAAGGAGCAGATGATGCAGCGGACGCAGACACAGCTATAATCAATGCAGAAGGAGGACAGAACAACTCTGAAGAAAAGAAAGAGTACTTCATCTAGATCAGCCTTCGTTTCAATGAGGTGTCCAACCGTGGACAGTTACTGGCCCAATTTAGATGACAGAGACAGTGATATTGGAAGTTGCAACCAGCTTGTGTCTTTGTTTTTTGTTTTTTTGTTTTTGTTTTAAATGAATGGGTGGAGAGATGTCAGACTGGGAGGATCCGGGATTGGCTGTGTAAAAAATGTTATTTGTAAAGTACACTCTGCTGTTCGACACCTCAGTTTGGGTTTTATTTTTTGGCCAAGTCCAGCTTGGATTTAGTTTAGTTAAGTCATTTGCAGAAAATTCTGTGCCTTGTTTTATTTTTATTTTATTTTATTTTTGGGGGGCGGGGAGCGGGTTATGTGTGTTTCTTTTCTTTTTTTCCCCCCCTTTCTGTTCTTTTGGAATTGCCTGCTGGAACCCCTTGGAATAGATTTAATTGTTTTTAGTGTTTCTTTATTTTAACACCACTATTTTTCTGTTCAAAATTCATTCTCATTGGAGGAGGAGAACCAGCACGCTTTAGATTTCGTAGTTTGCAATTCAGTGTATCCATAATACATTCTTCTCTGTTGTCTTAAAGGCGTGGATGAAGAAGCTATGAAAACTGTTTGCGGCTGCCCGTGTTTCAAATGCTTTCTAGTGGTGGAGAGTAGAAAATAGGCTGTGACTCAGACAATGCACTCCGTTGGCTACGGAGAGTCATTTACTGCACAGGGTTATCTGCAAGTGAGGTGTGTCACTGTGAGATTGAATCTGTCTTGAATTCTGTGTTTGTAGACTGCTCAGTAGAGGTACCTTCATGCTGTCTGGACAAGTTTGGGGCATGACGGAATCCTCGTTGTTGTTGCCGTAAGCAGAACTGACAGATGAAGGCTGTTCATTTTATGCAAGTGGACAAATTTGAGTTGCCACAGGAGGGAAAGGGGGGGGGGGGAAAAGGTAGTTCTGCTCTGATTATTTCTGTTCCAAACAATTCCATCAAGCTTTCCCGATCGGCCTTACTTCTGCCTAATTTGCTGGAAAAAGAAAAGTCCTCATGGTGTGCAAAGAGTTCTAAATGAGCAGATTTTATATTATTTTTCCTTCTTCTCTTTGTGCTAGTTAGGGAAGGCAGTGGGATCTGGCCTTGCATGTACTGTATATTACAGATATTTGTCATGCTGAGAGATCCAACCAGAGACTGTGTGAAACTTTAATTCCTTAAGATTTGGTTTGACAAAGCAGGAGGGACAGAAGAAGGGTCGCTATTGTTTTCATGCTGGTGTGCCCTGTTTCTCAGTTCTGCAAAGGTCAGAGCAGGTGGAAATAACAGCATGTAGGCTTTTTCAGTCACTTAATCAAAACTCAAATGTTGTATTTTTTTATCTCTTTACCTTTCATACACTAGGCCTTGGCCTCATTCCTCAGCCTTAAGAACCATCTGCCAACAAATTACTGATCCTTGCATGAATGCAGTCATGGTGCACAGTTACTAAAAATAAGTTACCTTGAAAATGTTTTAGATTTGTAGCCTCGGGAGAAACTGGATACGTGAAGTTGCCTTTTCTTTTCTTTTCTTTTCCGATAAAGGAAATGTGGGGATTTGCATTAAAAATTGCAAGGAAAACCGTTTTTAAAATATTTAGGTGAAGAAAAAACAATGTGAATTAGTATTATGATGGACCTACAGATAACAGTCCACAATGAGAAGATAGCATAAAAAACAACACATATATCTATACTGAACTGTTCAGTGAGTAATCTTGGATTTTGAAAGATGAATTTTTATTATTGTTACATTATGTAGAAAACTTACACTGATTTATTTAAGGGAAAAAAATTGCGTCTGTTACAACTTCTTGGGCTTTTAGGAAGCATTTTTTAAGTTGTGGGTTTTGTTTTTTAACTTTTTGGCAGAACCACTGCAACACAAGAGCCTTTTGGGAACGGGTTGGCATGTAAAAGGGAAAAAAACCAAATCCATTCTTGAGCAGTATTTTGTCTTTTCCCCTCCCTCAGAATCCACAAAAGGAAAGTAAATTTTGTCAAGTGCGGCTCCTTTCTGAGCCTTCAGCACCAGCTGGGCCCATAGCCAAACCACAGCCAAGGGCAAGAAGCATTTAGCATTTTAGTGGAAGGTTTTGGGGGGAGGCTTTTTTACACACTGATCACAGAATTAGCATTCTGGTTTTTTTTGACCAGCCCATCTTTCTGTTTTGGAAGTGTACAGTAGTGCAGTGTTACCGATGTAACTTTGACTTACAATGTTGCCATGTCTCAGGTTCATGTGTTTTGATTGGTGTTTTCCGTCTCAGGTAGATTGCAAAATTTTCGGCCCCACACATTGGAAGAGAACTAAACAAAACAAAAAACCCCAGGAAATTATGGATTTTAGTTGTATATTGGTTTATGTATTTTTTTCTTCAGTATACAGTGCGCTGTTGAAATGTATTGTTGAGTATTACTTTGTACAGGTTTAGATCATAAGGGTTTTTTTTAAGAGTGTAGAAAGAACAAACTTACTTTTTCTTTAATGAAGGATGTGTAACTGATGGCAAATAAGCTTGTTCTTTACTCACCTGCCCTTTTTATTTTTTCCCCCTTAGGCCAGTTCTGTTTTAAGGTGTCCATGGACGATGTTACAGTGTAAGAAAATACATATCCATATGTTCCCATTCACATTTTGTATTGGTTCATGTATATCATTTTTACAAACAGAGAAGTACTATAAAATATCTGTCTTCTTAATAAAAAAAAATTAATGTTACAAAACTATTCTTTAATCTCACTTTGCACTCTTTACTTCCACAGCCATGGTGGCCAGTTGCAGTGAAGTCCATTCTTGGCTCGCCTATGGTGAAATTCCAATTTAAAAAATTGTTGTGGGTTCCCCAAGATCTATGGCAGCCTAGAAATAAATCTCCCTTCTTTAATCCTCCCTCCCCATCTTTTGACCTGTTTCTCTCTCCCTATTCTGACTCACAAGTGGTTGTTAGGCAGCCATCGTAATCCAAGCCAACGCTGTTCTTTGGCTAAGGCAGCAGGGCTAGTCAGAGCCACAGCACCTTGTAACATTTAGGGCAACTAGACAACATGCCGAGTCAGCCAGAACATGCCGCTGTTGTGTGGATTTGTATTTTTAAGTCCCTTCTGTGATCACTGACCTACGTGTCTTGTATTATTTCGGATAGCTCATGTAAAGATACCTTCAATTTTCATAATTAAAAATCCTTTTTTATTAACGTCTCACTAACAATGGCCTGACCTATTTTTCCCTGTTTGACTATGGTTATGTTCTTTCAAAGGCATATACTATGTCTGAGTTAGTCCCCTTTTATTTCACCCCATCTTGTGCAAAGTAGAAAAATATAGTGGTGATTAGATGTCACTCCTTTATTTCCAGTGTGCTTGTAGGAGATAGTATTACCTCTAGCGCTCTATTTGGGTCTGTCACACAAGCCGGTTTGAGTATTCTGAAGAACAAGGAAAATGTCTCTCGTTTTTGGATGTACCAAACAACGATAGTTGCTCCCGAAACAAGAGAATCATTTTTAAAGTTTCTTCAGCTCTGAATTATTTCTGAATATGTGCTGTCAACATAGCTTTTTTTAAAAGCTCTTCTGAAGGCTCCAGACATTCTTTCCCCATATTTGGCAGCAGGATAAAATGAAGCCAGGTCCTTGGGGCAGGGAAATTTAGTCTTCGCTATTGTTTTGGCTGATGAGTTTTCCCAATATGTTGGTTAGGGCCCTTAGGTGACATATAGGCTCTAATTGGTGCTATTTTTCAATGCCTTCTGCAAGTTTGAAAAGAGAAATCTTGCTCTGTAGAAGAGATCGTTTCCTTGGAGAGAGGTTTTTCTGATGCTCTCTTTCAGAATGCTAAATCCATGACAGTGTTACCCAATTCCACAATTTAAAAGGGAATGTTTGTTGTTTCTTTTATTTTTAAATGGCCTGCCAAAGAGAAGTGATTCAGCCTGTGCATGACCGTAGCAGTTGCATTTCCCTTGTCCAGACCACAGGCACTAAAACTCCAGAACCATAGGAGTCAAATTCCCTAAAAACAAATTATGCGCACATACCTGAACGTACTTAGGGTGGATAAAAGCACCTAAGTGATGTAAGTGACAAGTCCTATTGAATTTCAATGGGATTTGTGCTCCTAAATCACCAAAGTGATTTGAAAAATCCCACCCTTAATGTATTTAATAATAAAGGACAAAGAAGCACAAAATTGTTGTGGACCGAGAGGCCATAGCTACTTTGTTAACGTACTTTGGGGCAATTTAACAAAGTCTGACTTTTTTAAAGACCTGTTTCAGTGTCTTTAATTTTTAAAAGCATTCAAACAGTTAGCCATTTGTAGAATACTGCCGTACTGTTACACTGTAATGAATGCTGTCACCTAGCAGAATGGCATGTGCTCGTTTTGCAATTTATTGACTCAAGAACTGGATGAAAAATGATTGACAGAATAATTTATTACCGATAACATTCTGCCTCTTTTAAATCCATCCCTTTTGCAGCTCCAATTTGGATACCCATCTTCTTCACTTTCTCCTCTAAATTGCTATAGAATGTGGCTGTGCACTGTAAAACAATTGTTGTGTTCCACTTGGGAGGTGGCTGCATTTTATTGGTGAGTTAAGTGATCTATGTAGAAGGGTAGGAACCTTTTGGGATAGAAAATATCATAAATGCAGTTGGTTGTATTGTGAAGAAATCCTCCTAGATATGAATGAAATTAAATTTTAATTCCATATTAGTCACAGGATTTTGGATTCCAGAGGCTAAAGAATCTAATGCCATAGTTCTTGAAGATGTTGCTGTCACACTCTTTCTGTTTGTTTTTTTCAGATCACACAAGCTAAGCAGAGGCGTAGGCTATGGTCAGTACTTGAATGGGTGACCTCCAAATCAAACCCCAAGTACTGGAGGAGGTGCAGTCAGCAATTGAGTTAGGTGGCTTACTTTACTAAAAGTTGCTTACCTCGGAGTTCATGCTGAATGCGATGCCCCAGGGTGGTGTGGGGGACACTTATCTGCAGGGTGCTGTCTTTTGGCTGACACACAAACCTGTGTCAGCTAAACCATGTAAAGTTCTCATGGTACTTTTTGCAGAAGTAGAGTTAACTAGAGGTATACTAAACATTAATTATCTGTTTGTGGTAGTGCCCTTTAGATGCTCTCCAAAATTATAGTACTACCTTTGCCTTGTGGAGCTTATAATCCACAAGGCAAAAGAACACACGCAAGTTGAAGGGAAGGGAACGATGTAGCAGTAAAGTGGTCAGGGTAGTAAGTGTTGAGATTAGATAATATAACACAGTGGTTTCTTTAGTTAAAATATATAAATTATCTCCAGATATCCCACAACAAAGCCATAATCGGAAGGTTAGTTTCGTGTTGAAGTCCTTATGGGAGAGGTCGGTCTTCAAAAGAGATTTAGTACAGATAGGGTAGTGGCCTTGGAGATCAGTTCAGGAAGGACATTCTGCGCACAGAAGACCGTATAGAGGGCAGCACAAGGATGCTTGTGTGGAGTGGACATAGAAGACATGGAGGCAGGACAGAGGGGCACAGAAACAAAAGCAGCAGATCAACGAGTCATGGGAAGAGTTATGTAGGGCCTTAGAGGCAAAGACCAGAAGATTGGGAGGAAGGGTAGCCTGAAGCAGGGCTTCTAGGAGAGGGATGTGGTCAGCTTGGTCAAAGAAAGGCTTGGTAACTGTGTTATGGGGACAACATGGGTGTCAGGGATGCTGGAGAGAAGGTTACAATAATCACTGGAAGACTGAGGGCCTGAGCGAGTGTTTCGCTTGTGCAGAACGAGGGACAGACAGGAAGAGGTTGGATTTGGATACAGCCTGTGTGTGAGGGTCAAAGGAGAGGGAGGATTGGCAGATAACTCCCAGATTACAAGGTGTGAGGGGAGGGGGCATAGTGACAGTGAATGTAAGGAGGGGGGGGGTTAGGGAGAATCAGGGGTTCAGGTCTGTTAAACTTGAATTTACAGCATGCTCTCCAGGAGATGTTGGAGACAAGCTGATGTAGGGAAGTGGCAGAATGGAGACCAAGCAGAAATGGACATGTTCAGACATCTTGCATAAAGCTGATAATTGAAGCCCTGCAAGTGGGTGAGATCACCCAGAGAGAGGGTTTAAAGTAGGAAGAGGGAAATGCAAGACTTTTTATAAAAAAAAAAAAAAAAAACACAACACATCCCTTGGGCTTTACTGTCTCGTCATTTTGCTACAAACTCGGAAATGAGCCCGCTTTGTGGGAAATTTCACTAAGGTACGAGGCTTATGAGCAAAGCTGGGCTTGTTTTCAAAATGAAGGTGGTTCTCTTTTGGGGCAAAGATGGTTTTCCGGTAAAAAAAAACAACAAAAAAACCTGAACATCAGTTTTTGTTTGCCAATTTTGGGTGTAATAAAATCCATGAAATTGAAAGTGCATAAACCTGAAACTTGGTGCATGTAAAGTAACACAAAAATGTGAACATTTTAATGTGAATTTCCATAAAACTAGAATTTTTGCATTGTGCATTAACCCCATATCCTGGTCAACTTCCAACACTGCCTGACTAAATTCTCCCTTCAGTTTCACCTGGTTATAGTATCTTTATATTCTTTCCTTCCTAATGACTCCTGTATTCCATCTCAGCAATTGTATTTCATTAGTGGGTGAACGATCCCACTATACTGTGTGTGTGACTTGTAAAGTACTTTAGAATCCTTCAGGATGAGAATTTTTTATTACTAGATGGGATTCTGGATTTCCTCATCTGCAAATGCAGGCGTGACCTGGTCATGCACCGAATCCCTGTCCTGTACTGCACAGTTCTTCCCCAGCTTCACCTCAAAACCCAATCCAGAGTTTTGTGAGGATTATACAAGGGGATGATGGGAAATTATCACCACCCCTGTTGGCGTGAGCATTTATTTTGTTGTTATTGGCCTTGGGGAGCAGTTTAGTAGGAGGTTTTAAAACTCTTCTGTACGCTCTTTATAGACAAACATGTGTTGCCTGAGCAACATACATCCTTCTGTCTATGGTGCCTGACTATGCCCTATTACCATAGTATCTGAGCGCCTTACAATCTGTAACATTGATCCTCCCAACACCCCCATGAGAAGGGAAGGGCTATTTTCCTGCACTGTACAGAAGGGGAACTGAGGCAGAGAGACTTCCTCAGGGGGAAGTCTCAGTTCTTAGGTCCGTGCCCTAATCACTGAATCATCCTTCCTCTCTAAAATGCAACTCCAATGGGACATGGACCCTTACATCTTTTGAATTCCCTCCCTGTGCTAGAAGTTCAATGGACTATACGTAGTCCTACGTCGCCACTCAGGAGCGCTGCACATACGGTGAGAGAGGGGTGTCAGCTTTTATTTCGAATCATTTAGAGTCCTCTTCCTTAATGCTGCCAAAAGGTCACTGGACGAGTGAGGAAGTTGAAGTACTCTTTAAGAATAGCAGGACCAAGTTAAAAGAAGCGGGGAGTAAAATCCACAGGATACCGCCAGTAATGAATGAAACAAGTGATACCTGAAAGCGCTGGGGATTGTTAGGCAGTAAATACCTGCACAGAAATGACGACATGGCTGCACCAGCTTTGAAAGATTTATATAATTATTTCAATCATGACCAAGAATTACGTGGATATCCTGCAGTTTTACAACCATTTAGCCACGAAAAGAAAATGTGTCCAGGTTCACAAATCTAATCCTTAAAGCCGTAAAGAATCAGTTCTGGGGAAAACAAGAGCTAGACTGGGGAAAATCAAAGCACATTATATCCTTTCTGCAGCGTTCCTCTTAACATGCACGGCATCTCATTCACTCATATTCCCAACATGATAGTCTTAAATCTTCCTTAAGTGATATCTTCTCAGGTTAATTAATCTCCAGGCTTAAACTTGCTGTGAGCAGCAGGAAGTCCATCCTGAAGTCAGCAATGTTACGATTGCATCTTCTAATACTGTTTATCCTGCATTAGTGTTTACTTAAGGAGAAAATTGATCTGTAATTGATATTTCAATCTTCCAGGGCTGATGTTGGGAGAGTCGAGCACAAATCTTTAATAGCAGACAAATATTGAAATCCTGTAATGGTAGGTGAATATGGAAACATGCGGCTTCCCCCTCCTCATTCCCACCCCAAATTCAGCTCTGGTTTCTGTTTTCTTCAGGTTTGATTATTTCATTATTTTGAAACCTGCAACATGCTCAGAGAGGCAGAATCCTAATACCTAAAACCTGTTTGACTAGAGACACCAGACTTGATTAAAAAGTACTGCCATGAAAGGGACTTTTCAGCACTAATCAGTCTCAGTTTAGCTAGTGACAAAATCAATGTTAATTTCTCCCCAGACATTTCCCTTAGGCCACCTCTTCTGGAATCAGGTTATGAGGCAGCTGCAGTATTTAAATTAGAGGCATGAATCTTTTATGGCTTGGACAAAGAAATAGGGGTGGGGGTAGAGCTATTGCTCTCTGTTGAATAGGTACTACAGAGATGAGCACTGCAGAACTGCCCATAAATAAATAAATTGAAATATACTTGAGGTGGTTTCTCTGTGCTGCCCTGCCAGAGCCTGTTGCTGCAGATCTAGGAAGAGTCTGGCATTCACAGCTGCTCTTGATTGTGTGCTTTTGAGTACAGTCATTTGCAAAATCAAAAACTTGACTAGCAGAGCTGTTGATGCCACAAGGAAAACTTGGAGAAAAGTAGGAAGAAAGGAAAGTAAGGAAATTTGCATAAAAACACAGTGCCTATGTTAGAAAAAAGAACAAGAGTACTTGTGGCACCTTAGAGACTAACAAATTTATTAGAGCATAAGCTTTCGTGGGCTACAGCCCACTTCTTC